>NC_062225.1:1791440-2026550 GCF_902686445.1 Sciurus carolinensis
GAGAGAAAGCTATTTAGTTTGAATCTATACAAGTTATTGATTCTTGCTCTTATTTCTTGTGCTATGGGAGTCCTGTTAAGGAAGTCTCTTCCTAAGCCAACAAGTTGAAGATCTGGACCTACATTTTGTTCTATAAGATGCAGAGTCTCTGTTCTGATTTCAAGGTTCTTCATCCATTATGAGTTGAATTTTGTGCAGGGTGAGAGATAGGGGTTTAGTTTCATTCTGTTGCATATTGATTTCCAGTTTTCCCAGGACCATTTGTTGAAGAAGCTATCTTTTCTCCATTGCATATTTTTGGCACCTTTGTCTAGTATGAGAAAATTGTATTTATTTGGGTTTGTGTCCATGTCCTCTATTCTGTACCATTGATGTACCTGTCGATTTTGGTGCCAATACCATGCCATTTTTGTTACTATTGCTTCATAGTATAGTTGAAGTTCTGGTATTGCGATACCCCCTGCTTCACTCTTCCTGCTAAGGGTTGCTTAGCTATTCTGGGTTTCTTATTCTTCCAGATGAATTTCATGATTGCTTGCTCTCTTTCTGTAAGGTATGTCATTGGGATTTTAATTTGAAATGCACTGAATCTTTATAGCACTTTTGGTAGTATGGCCATTTTGACATTATTAGTTCTGCCTATCTAAGAACATGGGAGATCTTTCCATCTTCTAAGGTTTTCTTTAATTTCTTTCTTTAGTGTTCTATAGTTCTAATTGTAGAGATCTTTTACCTATTTGGTTAGATAGATTCCCACGTATTTTATTTTTTTCAAACCTATTGTGAATGGGGTAGTTTTCCTAACTTCTCTTTCTGAAGATTCATCACTTAGGTATAAAACTTCATTCAATTTATGAGCATTAATCTTATATCCTGCTACTTTACTGAATTCACTTATGAATTATAAAAGTTTTCTGGTGGAATTTCCTGGTTCCTCTAAATATAGAATCATGTGATCATCAAATAGAGATAGTTTGAGTTCTTCTTTTCTTATTTGTATCCCTTTAATTTCCTTGGTCTGTCTAATTGCTCTGGCTAGAGTGTCGAGGACAATGTTGAATAGAAGTGTTGAAAGAGGGCATCCCTGCCTTGTTCCAGTTTTTAGGGGGAATGCTTTCCATTTTTCAACATTTAGAATGATATTGGCCATGGGCTCAGCATAGATAGCCTTTACAATGTTAAGGAATGTTCCCACTATCCTTATATCTTCTAGTGTTTTGATCATGAAGGGATACTGTATTTTATCAAATGCTTTTTCTGCATCTATCGAAATAATCATGTGATTCTTGACTTTAAGTCTGTTGATATGGTGAATGACATTTATTGATTTCCCAATGTTGAACCAACCTTGCATCCCTGGGATAAAACCCACTTGATCGTGGTGCACTATTTTTTAATGTATTTTTGTAGGCAATTTGTTAAGATTTTGTTGAGAATTTTTGCATTAATGTTCATTAAGTATATTGGTCTGAAATTTTCTTTCCTCGATGTGTCTCTGT
Organism: Sciurus carolinensis; assembly: GCF_902686445.1. NCBI lineage: Eukaryota > Metazoa > Chordata > Mammalia > Rodentia > Sciuridae > Sciurus > Sciurus carolinensis. Next base: position 1,792,940 of record NC_062225.1, read on the forward strand.
ATGTTTTAGTTATCAGGGTGATATTGGCTTCATAGAATGAGTTTGGGAGGGTTCCCTCCTCTTCTATTTCGTGAAATACTTTGAGAAGTATTGGAATGAGCTCTTCTTTAAAGGTTTTGTAGAACTCAGCTGAGAACCCATCTGGTCCCTGAGTTTTATTTGTTGGTAGGCTTTTGATCATTTCTTCTATTTCATTACTTGAAATTGATCTATTTAAATTGTGTATGTCCTCCTCGTTCAGTTTAAGTAATTCATATGTCTCTAGAAACCAATTGATATCTTTGAGATTTTCTATTTTGTTGGAGTATAGATTTTCAAACTACCTTCTACTTATGTTTTGTATTTCACTAGTGTCTGTTGTGATGTTTCCTTATTCATTCTGAATTTTAGTGATTTGGTTTTTCTCTCTCCTTCTCTTTGTTATTGTGGCTAAGGGTTTATCAATTTTGTTTATTTTTTCAAAGAACCAAATATTTATTTTGTCAATTTTTTCGATTGTTTTCTTTGTTTCAAGTTTGTTGATTTCAGTTCTGATTTTAACTATTTCCTGTGTTCTACTGCTTTTGGCGTTGGTCTGCTCTTCTTTTTCTAGGGCTTAGAGCAATGGTGTTAGGTCGTTTATTTGTTGATTTTTTCTTCTTTTATTGAATGCACTCCATGAAATAAATTTTCCTCTAAGAACTACTTTCATAGTTTCCCAGATATTTTGATATGTTGTTTCTTTGTTCTCATTTTACCTCTAAGAATTTTTAAATTTCCTTCCTGATGTCTTCTGTTATCCATTCATAATACAACAGCATATTATTTAATCTCCACGTGTTGGAGTAGTTTCTGTTTCTCACTCTGTCATTAATTTCTAATTTCAACCCATTATGATCTGATAGAATACAAGGTATTATCGCTGTCTTCTTGTATTTGCTAACAGTAGCTTTGTGGCATAAAATATGGTCTATTTTAGATAAGGATCCATGTGCTGCTGAGGAGAAAGTGTATTCACTCTTTGTTGGATGGTACATTCTATAAATATCTGTTAAGTCTAAATTATTGATTGTGTTTTTGAGATCTATGCTTTCTTTGTTCAATTTTTGTTTGGAGGATCTGTCCAGTGGTGAGAGAGGTGTGTTCAAATCACCTAGTATTATTGTGTTGGGATCTATTTGATTTCTGGCATTGAGAAGAATTTGTTTGTCGTATATGGATAAGCCACTGTTTGGGGCATAGATATTTATGATTGTTATATCTTGCTGATTTATGCTTCTGTTAAGCAGTATGAAATGGCCTTCTTTATCCCTTCTGACTAACTTTGGCTTGAAGTCCACATTATCTGAAATGAGGATGGATACTCCAGCTTTTTTGCGGTGTCCATGTGCATAGTATGTTTTTCCCCAACCTTTCACCTTTAGTCTGTGCTTATCTCTTTCTATGAGATTAGTATCTGGCAGGCAGAAAATTGTTAGATCTTTCTTTTTTATCCAACCTGACAGTCTATGTCTTTTGATTGATGAGTTCAGGTAATTAACATTCAGGGTTATTATTGAGATATGATTTGTATTCCCGGTCATTTGGCTCTTTTTTTTTTTTTTTGACACGACTTGATTTCTCCTTTATTTGGTTGTTCCTTTAGGGTAGTTCCTCCCTTTGCTGATTTACCTCGTTGTTTTTCATCTCTTCCTCATGGGATATTTTGATGAAAATGTTCTGTTGTGCCGGCTTTCTTTTTGTGAATTCTTTTAGCTTTTGTTTATCATGGAAGGATTTTATTTCGTTGTCAAATCTGAAGGTAAGTTTTGCTGGGTATAAGTTTCTTGGTTGGCATCCATTTTCTTTCACAGCTTGAAAAATGTTGTTCCAGGCCCTTCTAGCTTTTAGGATCTGGACTGAAAAATCTGCTGATGTCCATATTGGTTTCCACCGGAATGTAATTTGATTCTTTTCTCTCACTCTCACATCGTTTAAAATTCTGTCTTTATTTTGTATGTTAGGTATTTTCATTATAATGTGCCTTGGTGTGGGTCTATTGTAATTTTGTGTATTTGGGGTCATCTAAGCCTCTTGTATTTGATTTTCCATTTCATTCTTCAGATTTGGGAAATTTTCTGATATTATTTCATTGAGTAGAAAATAATTTAGCCTAAAATAAACAAAAATGGAAAAATACAAATATTTGTCTTAAACTTTATATATAACTTTGCATTAATCTGGGATTATTTCGGGATCCAGTGGGCATACTCTGCTGACCCAGACTCCTCTCTCGAAGCCCGTCACCCCTAGACAGCCAGCCTCCATCTCCATCTCTTTTCACCTTCAGTCTGTGGATATCTTTTTCTATGAGATGAGTCTCTTGCAGGCAGCATATTGTTGGGTCTTTCTTTTTAATCCATACTGCCAGTCTATATCTTTTGATGGATGAGTTTAGGCCATTAACGTTCAGGGTTATTATTGAGATATGATTTGTATTCCCAGTCTTTTGGCTTATTTTTCAGTTTTAACTTGACTTGGTTTCTCCTTTGAGTGGTTTTTCTCTAAGGTAGTTCCTCCCTTTGCTGACCTACATTGTTGGTTTTCATTTCCTCCTCATGGAATACTTTGTTGAGAACATTCTGTAGGGAAGGCTTTCTATCTGTAAATTCTTTTACCTTTCATTTATTATGGAAGAATTTTATTTCATCTTCAAATCTGAGTGTTAGTTTTGCCTGGTATAGGATTCTTGGTTGGCAATCATGTTCTTTCAGAGCTTGAAATACTTTGTTCCAGTGCCTTCTAGCTTTTAGAATCTGGGTTGAGAAGTCGGCTGCTATCCGTAATGGTCTCCCCCTATATGTAATCTGATGATTTTTCTCTCGCAGCCTTCAAAATCCTTTCTTTATTTTGAATGTTAGGCATTTTCATTATAATGTGCCTTGTTGTGGATCTGTTGTGATTTCGTGCATTTGGTGTTCTGTAAGCCTCTTGTATTTGATTTTCCATTTTGCTTTTCAGGTTTTGGAAACTTTCTGTTATTATTTCTTTGAATAGTTTGTTCATTCCTTTGGTTTGTATCTCTGTGCCTTCCTCAATCCCATTACTTCTTAAATTTGGTCTTTTCATGATGTCCCATAGTTCTTGGAGATTCTGTTCATGATTTCTTATCATCTTCTCTGTTTGGGCATCTTTATTTTCAAGATTAAATATTTTGTCTTCATTGTCTGAGGCTCTGTCTTCCAAGTGTTCTACTCTTTTGGTGATGCTTCCCATTGAGTTTTTTATTTGGTTTATTCTTTCCTTCATTTCAAGGATTTCCATTTGGGTTTTTTTTGGCAATCTGTATCTCTTTGTTGAAATGATCTTTTGCTTCCTGCAGGTGCTCTTTCAGCTTATTGGTATTATTATTCATTGCCTGCATTTGCTCTCTTCTCTCATCCTTTGCTTCACAAATCATCTTAATCATGTATAATCTGAAGTCCTTTTCTGACATTTCTTCTAACATACTGTCATTGGATTCTATTAATATAGAATCTCGATTTGTTTGGATCATTTTATTCCCTTATTTTTTCATGTTGTTCACGTATCTTCCCCTCTAGCAGTGCAGATCTGGGGTATTGCAGATTTCCCCCTATAGGCTTATAGTGGCCTTATAGGTTTCCAAAACCCTTTCTTTATGGGGAGATCAATATTAGCAGTGCCAAATTCAGACACTGCAATCCTAGACCAAATAACCCCTATGAGGAAAATAACAAAATTGTCATAATAAACAGAATGAGTTCAAATATTATCTTCAGTAAAACAAACAAATTTGCAATAAGGTCTGAAGTTTCAAATGGTGGACAAATAGGATGCAGAGGGATGTAGAATGTGGCTGTTAATGGGATAAGAAAAGAATATACAGAAGTTCTAGATAATAGAAAGGGTGAGATTGTAATCCAAAAAAATTGGATGTTAGCATGCAAAAAAGGGAAAAAGAGACTCTGAGGGAACAGGTAATCAAAAGGAAAAGAGAGCAAGAAAAGTAAAGAAATAAAAACTTAAAGTTTTTCAATAAGGAGAAAAAAGAAAATCTACAGTATAACAGTCATAGAGTAATGAAACCTCCCAGAGTTCAGTAGCCTGATGCATGATAGGTACCTGACAATGAGCTTCAAGTCTCCAGCAGGATAGGGGTTTGCCCCACCTAAAGATCGGAGCTATGGCTTCCAGGATTATCCAAGATGGCTGCTCTGGCTTTGAAATGTGTTGGCAAATGGGAAGCTGCAGCTCAGGGTGTGGCTGTGGTCAGCAGGAGGTCCTGGGGTGGGATGCGGTTGGTCAGGTAGAGGTCCTGGAGATCGGGTGTGTTTGGTGTGGTTGTGGGATCCTGGAGGCCAATTGCAATCAGTCTCTCTGCGGTGCCGTTTACAGGGCACAGTCAGTTGGTCTGGGGGTTCTGGCGGCAGGGAGCAGTCAGTCAATGTGAGGACCCCAGAGGCAGGGAGTGATGGGTCGGGCTGAGGGATCCTGGAGATGGGGCTCAGTCAGTCTGGCCAGGGGTTCTACGGGGCCTGGCTATTGTCTCAAAATGGTGGCCACCACGTGTATTCAAACCTGCAGGTACTGTAACAGTGAACTTCTAGGCAACAGAAGGCAGCTGGTGCTCCACTGGTGGTCAGCGATCAGTTTGCTGACTGTTTTTGGATGATCGGGAGGTAAACCTCCTGTGTTGGGTGATGGATAGGTGTAAGGCAGGCAATGGACAGGCGAGAGGCAGGCAAATGATGGATGATAGGTGCCTGACAGTGAGCAATCTGCACTCAAAAAACCTGTTGATATGCTGGCAGACTGCAGGTGATCACAGCAGACAAATGCGGTAAACAGCAGGGGATCGATAAGCAGTAAAAACTGCCTTACCAAGAAACAGATATCCTCTGCTTGAAACCAGAGTTATGGAGCGACAAGGAGCGCAGCGTCCCTCTAGGATCTCCCATCTTGGATCTCTATGTCATGGGTTTGAGTTGCAGTATGTAGAGTTACCTGAGAGATGCAGGTGAAGGTGATCACGGGTCAAGAGCAAGACCAGGAAAACAATGAATCAAAATGGACAACGTCCAGATTGGAGGAGGCACAGTGGAGAATTCATCCTCAGTGTGTGAAAGTCACTAGGCTCTTCTGGGAGGGTGAAGACTAAAGACTGGCTCAGTCATGTGATGTGTCCTTGGAAACCTGCACATTCCTGTGACCTGACAGCTCCTGACTGTATCCAGAAGACCTCCCAGCATTTGTGCTTGAGGACGCCCACCAGATAAATGAATAAATAAATAAATACCCAGAAAAGACCCGAATCCCTATTTTCTCCTGGACCCTACAAAACCTTGAAGCAATGAATCAAACTGTGGGACTTATCAGGAGACAGGAGGCAGGACAGCTCAGGGCCCTGTGAGGAGAAGCAGCCTGGGCAGCAAAGGCTCCCTGACCTGCAGCCTGGGGGAGGTTTGAGTCTGAGGCTGAAGCTTGTGGGAGGAGCACTGTGGAGCTGCCCCCAGGAGCACTGCCATGTCCTCACCTGGAGGCTCCTGGAGGGAGAGGGGACATCTGTCCCTGACCACTGCCACTGAACCTCAATGGGACCCAAGCTGCCCATGTGGAGGCCCAGCAGGTGAGTAGCCCGGGAGCCTGTCCTGGCTTCTCTTGGTGCCAGGCCAAGTCATCCTTCTGCTTGGAGAGGAAACTGGCTGGACTTGCAGCTGATGGTGACCATGTCTCCTGCAGACACAGCCAGGGAGCCTGGAGGCTGGGTCATCACCAAGTCCCCACAGGCACCTGCAATCAGGAATGGACAATGACACACACACATGCACACACACAAAGACACACTCAAACTTTTTACATACACATTGGGGTATCTCATTTATAACTCACTTTCTATCAGTATTAAAATTCAGCACATAATTAGGTCAATATTGGAGGTACTTGTTATTTCTCACTATACTTTACAATTAGCTTGTAAACTCTACCAACATAATGGATCCCACATTGGATCCCAGCTGCCAGCGTGGATGTTCAGGAGAGGTACAGCCTGAGAGCCTCTCCTGGATTCTACTGGTGCCAGCCAAGTAGTCCTTCTGCTCAGATAAGAGACTCTGGCTGATCTTGGACATGATGGTGACCATGTCTCCTGGCTGAACTTGGACATGATGGTGACCATGTCTCCTGCAGACACAGCCAGGGAGCCTGGAGACTAGGGTCATTACCATGTCCCCACAGGCACCATTACCCATGAAAAGGAAAGGCCTGGGCTGCGGGCACCTTGGCCCTGAGGCTCTGAGCAGCACTGCCCACACCAGAGCTCCAGGACCTGGCTCTACAGCCACAGTCAGAAGGCAGTCCAACACCCACTCCTGGGGAGTCCTGCAGGACCCCCTTCAGGGCAGGGGTCAGGGCTCTCAGCTAGACTCAGTGAGAACCAGGACACTGCACACCACCCTCCCAGGACTGCCAGGAGGGCAGCAGGCTCTGAGTACCTGGGAGATGGAGAGGGAGCAGCAGGACTTCCCTGGGCAGTGGGGCTGCCCCCACCCTGCCAAGGGTGCTCTTCCAAAGAGCATGATGGACAGGGGAAGGGCCCTGACCTGCATCAGTCCAGTCTCACTGCTGAGCAGCCACAGGGACCCTCTGAGGAGGCAGGGCCACCCGAGCCTCTCCAGTCCTCACATGTGCTTCTGAAAGGCCCCAGAGACCACAGAATTGGAGCTTCCTGCCTCCAAACTCAGAGGATAACTTGAGTGGAAAAGAAAACCACAGAAACAAGACAGTGGAGAGTCCTGACAGGTGTCAGATTTGGATCTGTGAAAGCATATTGAAAAAGAAATTATAAAATGACATGATGGACCAGGACATGAAACTAAAAATTAAAACACATTAATCAACCAAATATTATTGATATAAGGTCACCACCCCCATTAGGTGTCAACATGGTGCTGGCTGAACTTCTCTTCCTGATTTTACTCCTCATAACTTCTTCCCGCCAGCGTGAACTCGCACCCAATCAGTGCTCGACATCCTCCCCAGACCCCTAGCAACAGGGCTCACCAAATTACCGACCTTCTCCTGCTGGTGAGAACTCGCACCCAATCGGTGCTTGACACCCCGCCCAGACCCCTAGCAACAGGGCTCACCCAATCAACCATCACCCTGCCCCCCAGCAACAAGGCTCTCCCAATCAACTCTCACCCCGTTTCATGCCCCAACCAATCAGCCTCTTCCAGGCCCTGTATAAGTGTGTGCATTTTTAAAATAAAATGGAACTTCTCCGTTGATTTACTTTGGACTGTGGCTCCGTGTGCTTCTTTCATTGGTGCCGACACCCGGGAGGGGAAACTCCTCAAATATCAAGGACCCCCTCATCTCCCCCGGTCAAAGCTTCTCGCCCTGGTCTGCCTTCTTGAGCGCTGGCTACCCTGAAACCACCACCGGCCAATTTCTAGGTGAGTCACCCCTCTGGAGGCAGCTGCCCTTAACTTGACTATTGCAGGGTGTCTGGCCGTGATCGTCCAGCAGCCCCTGATGTCTGGTTATAGGGAGGAGACCGCACCCCACCTCGGCCTTCACGACCATGGTGGACTCCTAGGTGACCTCTTTCCTCCCTCAGTGGGGCAGGAGGGAACAACAGACCCCTTCCTCTTCTCTCTTCTCTCGGTCTTTCTCTCCTCTCTCCTCTCCTCTTCCATGCCGACTGGCAAAAGCCTAGCGCTAGGTACTCCATGACCTCTGGCCTTTCACCCCAGGAGGGAAAATCTCGGGTGGTGACATGACTTTTCCCTCGCCACCGACTCTATGGAGTCCCGTGAATGGTTTCGCTCACTGGGGACGCCTGAACGAGTCGTGCATCCACTTCCCCTGGTCCGGAGATCTCTCTCTCTCCCTCCCCTCCTCTGCCTCTCATCTCCCTCACTTCCTCTCTGCTGTAAACAATGGGGGCCTCTTCTTCCCTCCCAAACAATTCCCCCTTAAAATGCCTACTCTCCAACTTGGCTCATCTCTCACTCACTCCAGATATTAAACCTAAAACCCTCATTAAATTCTGCACCCAAGATTGGCCTTCGTACCTGTTAGACAATCTTAGTCGGTGGCCTTCCGAAGGCTCCCTTGACCCCCAAATTCTCTGGGATCTTTTCAATTACTGCCAGCACTCGAAAAACTAGAAGGAGATCCCCTGTGTTGAGGCCTTTATACCCTCCTCCGTTCTCACCCCAATCTCTGTTCTTCCTGCATCCCTCATCAGGTTCTCCTCACCTGCAAACCCTCCCCTACCAACCGAGCCTGCCACCTCCTCTTTCAATCCCGTAGATGAACCACCCCCTACCCTTGCCCACTTCCCTCTGTCCCTTCCTCTCCTTCACCATCCTCTCCTGAGTCCTCTTCACCATCACCCTCCCCTGCCCCTAACTCCTTCAGCCCTCCAGTCACTAGGTCTTGCTCCCAAACCACCCATTCCCATGTCCTGGCACCCCTTCGAGAGGTCGCTGGACCCAAAGTGGTTATTTGGGTTCATGTTCCATTTTCCATGACTGGTCTCACCCAGCTTGAGAAGAGATTGGGATCTTTCACGACTGATCCCACTACCTATGTTCAGGAATTCCAGTGGGTCCTCCAGGCTTACAGTCTCACCCACCATGACATCTACATGCTTTTAGCCAACACCCTTCTTCCTGAAGAACGAAGGCGGGTATGGGAATTAGCCCAAGCCCATGCAGATGATACCCATCGTGTCAATCCTAACCATCCCACCAGCCCCCATGCAGTTCCTGAACAGGACCCAGACTGGGGCTATAACACCGCAGCCCAAGTGCAGCTGAGAAATGAGTTTGCTGCCTGCATAGTTGCTGGCCTTAAGAAGGCCACCCGTAAGGCAGTTAATTTCCAAAGATTCCAGGAAATAATGCAGAAAAAAGATGAAACCCCTTCTAAATTTTTAAATTGTCTCTCTAATGCTCTCCAACAATATATCAACTTAGATCCCAGAGACCCCCGATGGTAGACACGTCCTTAAGACTTATTTTCTATCTCAAAGTTACCCTGACATTAAGGCTAATTGAAAAAAAAAAACTTGAACAAGGGCCTGCAACACCGTGATGAGGAAGCTGAACGTTGCAAATACCAAAGATATGAAAAGGCAGAGCATAGTAAGTTTCAGAGGCTTGCTCAGGTCCTTCATGGGACCCCCCAAACATGGCGCCAACATCATCCACAAAGTAAAAATCCAGGTGCCTGCTTCAAATGTGGAAAAGAAGGCCACTGGGCGAAAGCATGTCCCACCCCAAGGACCCCTATTAACCCTTGCCCGAAATGCAACAAATGGGTCCCTGGGGATCAGACTGTCCCACCTCCTGAAGGGGAGCTGTGGCCAGGAACCCTAAGGCTGACCTCCTGGGCCTGGCACACAATGATTGAATGGGGCCTTGGGTCCTCCTCCCCAGCCATCACTGTTGACAGGCAGGAACCCAGGGTGGAAATTCGTGTGGATGGGTGCCATATTAACTTCCTCTTAGATACTGGAGTCACATTTTTGGTCTTGAGGGAGTTTTGGGGACCCACAATGCCATCATCCTCTCCTATTATTGGGGTAGGAGGGAAATCTATACTTCCACTAAAGACCCCTCCCCTTACATGTACCATAGAAAATTTCCCATTCTCACATTCCTTCCTTGTCATGCCCCAGTGTCCAGTGCCACTTCTTGGTAGGGATATCCTCTCAATCCTCAAAACCACCATCTCAATACAGCCACCGTCTTCCCCCACTCCACACTTCCTAATGGCCCTCCTGACAGACGATCCCACAATTCCCTTTTGCTCTGACTGGACCGGGCCACCAGAGGGCCATCTGCACAACCACTTTCCTGTCCCAACCCACCTCGTCAGTCCTATCATTTGGGACACCCAAAGCCCCTCCACAGTCGATTGCCCGCCCGTCCGCATTCACCTTAAAGATTCCAACCAGTTTCCTAGTCAATCCTAGTATCCCTTGTCCACCGTTGCCCTACTTGGCCTCCAGCCTATCATACATGATCTTATAACTAAAAAATACCTTCGGCCTACCCATTCTCCCTATAACACCCCCATATTAGAGGTTAAGAAACCTAATGGTACCTACCGATTGGTACAAGATCTTCACCTCATTAATTCCTCTGTTATTCCTATCCACCCCTCATCCCTAACCCGTACATTCTTCTTGCCCAGATCCTGGCCACCTCTACCCATTTCTCTGTTATCGATTTAAAAGATGCCTTCTTCTCTATTCCCCTTGCACCTGAATCCCAAGACATTTTTGCATTCACCTGGACTGATCCAAAAACCAGACGTTCTCAACAACTCACATGGACTGTCCTTCCTCAGGGTTTTAGGGATAGTCCCCATATCTTTGGGCAGGTTTTGGCAGAGGACCTGGAAGGCTTCCACTCAGCCTGCCCTGACTCCACCCTCCTGCAGTATGTAGATGATCTCCTCCTTTGTAGCCTTTGGTTGAAATCTCCAACATTGACACCATCAACTTACTCAATCACCTAGCCCAAAAGGGGTATCATCCCCCCCAAAATGTGCAAATCTCTACACCCACAGCCACCTACCTTGGGTTCCACGTTTTGCACGGAAAAACGGCTATTACCACTGACAGGAAACACCTCATTAACTCTCTCCCACCCCAATAACCAAGGCCGAAATTTTATCTTTTTAGGACTGGCAGGATACTTCAGGGTATGGATTCCAAATTTTTCCCTCCTAGCTAGACCATTATATGATATGGCAAAGGGCCCCCAGAATGAACCACTACTTTCAACCGCTGGACGGCCTTTTCAGATGCTCAAACAAGCGCTCCTTCGAGCCCCAGCCCTTCACTTGCCTAATTTATCCAAACCATTTCTCTTGTATGTTCATGAAAAGGGAGGCCAAGGTTTGGGGGTCTTAGGACAAGAGTACGGCCCCACTTTTGCTCCAGTAGCCTATCTTTCTAAACACTAGATCCCACCGTTACAGGATGGGCACCTTGCCTGCGAGCCCTAGCTGCCAGCCAGGTGCTCCAGAAGGAAGCTCATAAGCTGACCTTTGGATCCCCTCTTTCTTTGCCACATGACCTGAAGGATCTGCTAACCTACAAGGGACTCCAGTCACTCCCCCCTCTAGGGTGCTTTCCTTACTTGTGTCTTTTCTCCAGAATCTGGCGGTATCCTTTAAACCTTGCCCTCCATTACACCCTGCCTCTCTGCTCCCAACCTCCCCTCCCCCTGGCTGATTTCCCCATACACAGTTTATAGAAACCTTAGAAACCTTCTTACCCTGTCCCACTTCAATCTCTGAAGGCCCTTTGCCACATCCCGACCTTATTTGGTTTACGCATGGTATTTCATTCATGCACGATGGCACACAGAGAGCGGGATACGCTGTCGTCTCCCATTCAACAACCATAGAAGCCAAACCTCTCCCACCAAACAATACTAACCAACAGGCCAAACTTCTGGCAGCTATTCGAGCCTGTGAATTGGCAGCAGGGAAAGCTCTATCCCGCTACACAGATTCCAAGTATGTTCTTCACACTTTGCTGTCCCATGCTGCCATATGGAAGGAAAGAGGACTACTAACATCCAAGGGCACTTCTGTTACCAATTCCAAACTTATTTCTCACCTACTCAGGGCTGCACAGTTGCCCTCCAGGCTTGAAGTCGCACATTGCAAGGCACATCAATCTGACTCCTCTCCCATCACAGTCGGAAACTCTAGGGCTGACCAAGTGGCACGGGCAGCCGCCCTCAAAACCCCGGACCCCTCCCCTGTGCTCATGCTCACCCCCTCCAGCGATATGCAGGAGGAAGACCATAAACACCTTTTCCACTTCCTTCATTCCCTGTTCCACTCTAGCCCCCAAAGCCTGGCAGCCTTCCTCCAGTCTTTCTTCTCCCTCTCTGCGGACTACAAAGCCCTCTTGCAACACATATCCTCGACATGTCGCATCTGCCAGCGAACCAACACCAACACTCCCTTGTGGCCCAAAGCTTTTCCCTCTCACCAATCCCACGGGCACACCCCTGTGGCAGACTGGCAAATTGACTTTACCAACATGCCCAGGGTTAAACACGTAAAATATCTGCTGGTCCTAGTAGACACCTTCTCTGGCTGGGTCGAGGCCTTTCCCACCTCCAACAAAAGAACCTCTACAGTAACCTCCATTCTGATGACTCAAATCCTTCCTCGATTTGAAATACCCACCTCAATCCAGCCTGGCAATGGCCCGGAGCTCACCTCACAGGTCACCCAGTCTCCCACTCAGGCTCTGTCCTTTCCCTGGCATTTCCATTGTCCTTATCGCCCACAAGCATCAGGGAAAGTTGAAAGAACAAACTGAACTCTCAAAGATATGCTTACAAAGCTCACCATGGAATTAAGTATGGATTGGGTAAAGTACTTCCTCTGGCCCTTCTGCGCCTGTGGGCTCTGCCAAAGAAACCCTCACTCCTTTCCCCCTTTGAGATTATGTACGGCCGCCCCCTTCTTCCCCCTGGCATCTCACCAAATCCTGGCCCTTCCCAAGAACTATGCCCTACCCCTTCTCTTCCACCTCCAAACTGAATTATGGAAGCATCAAGACTGGCTTCTCCCTGACCCCGACCTCTCCCAGGACTCCCTCCCTCTAACACCTGGTCAGTTTGTGTACTATTGTCCCCCGGGAGAGAGAGACCCCCTCAAACCAAAATAGGAGGGCCCAACTTCGGTGATCTTGTGTACTCCAACAGCTGCCAAGCTGCCCTCCCTAACAGTCGGCTTACTCCATGGATTCATATTTCCAGGCTAAAGCCAGTCTCCAGTTCCCCTGGGCTCTGAAGAAACTCACCTGGAGTCTTCGGCAACATCTTCCTGCAGACCTCAAATGAAATACTCTTGCTCTACCTCTCCTCATAACCCCTTAAAGCTTCATTTTTCCCACATCTCCCTTCTTGAGCCAGTTCCTGAACATGATCCATGTTAGTCCGGCCCTAACCCCTATCCTCCTACCCCTTCTCTTATGCCCCTCTTAATAACCTCCAGACCTTTTGTGTGGAGATTTAAGGTGAGGCAAACATGCACAGAAAATACACCAAGACCACCTCTCTGGCAGCAACAGCCGACTGTCCCCTGATGGGTTGCTCTGGCGTTATTCATATCTCATTTCCCCTGACCACCAAGCTATTTCAACAGGCTACCTGACCCTACCTGTCCTTTTTATAGGATCAAACCTGAGATTACTGCAAACGGTGGCCTGACACCTATGGAGGCTGCCCATATTGGTCTTGCAGGGTTCATGATGCCTTTTCTTTTTGGGACAGCTGAACATAGGCATCTTTTCCTACATTAGCAGTGCCCACACCTACAATCTCACCATCAAGGACTCATGGGATCCTTGGTGGGCTTCAGGAGTAACTGCTTCCATTTACTGTAACAGATATTCTCCCACTCCCTGTGGATCCCTCCACATATCTCGGGAATATGTCTCCATAGGCACCCAGGTGTCTCAGGTATCCTCTGACATCAAGCATTCAGAAAAAATCATCATGCAGGCCTTGCAAAATTCCTCCTCCTCCTCTGGCTCATTTTACTCCTGGCTTCAGAGACTAAAAGACACCATTGTTCCTCAATCACACCTTTCCAACTATTAGCCCTGCTGATCATTTTCTTTGCACTTCTCTAAACCAACCTCTGCTAGCTGTGGTTCCCCTAAATGCTACAAGCTACACATTCCTTTCTCAGGAGTCTTCCATAAAACATTTTCCTCCATCGCCTTGTGGGAACCTGAGGACATCACCCCCCACTCACCTCCCTGAACCTGCATCTACAGAACCAAACCCAAGCTGCTCCTTCCATGGCCTGTCCATTAACATCACTCTTAACAATACTACTTATGCCCAACCTGGACATTTCTTTTGGTGTAACAGAAGCCTCACAAATGTCCTCTTTGAGAACTTAACCTCTCCTTGTGTCCTTGTTACAGTTGTTCCACAGTTAACCCTTTGCAGCAGCTCGGAACTTCCGTTCCTTATGTCCCCACCCCCACGTGCTAAGCGCGCAGCTTTCCTACCCATACTGGTTGGTGTTTCCTTGACCACTTCCCTTGCTGGGACGGGTCTATCAGGAGGTGCCCTTGCCCACTCCTTATGGGCTGTTGAGGATATCAACACCTGGCTGGAGAGCGCTCTCTCCTCTACTGCCTCCTCCCTCACCTACTGCAAAAGCAGGTAACCTCCCTGGCCCAGGTGACTCTCCAGAATCACTGGGCTCTGGACCTCCTTACGGCTGAAAAAGGGGGAACCTGTGTATTCCTCAAGAAGAATGTTGCTATTATATTAACGAATCTGGCCTAGTGGAACAAAATATCATCAAATTATGTAATTTGTCAGCAGACCTACAAAGATGCCCCCCCAATTCCCCATCCTCCTTGTGGTGCCAGTCTCCCCTTCTAACATGGGTATGGCCCATTCTAGGACCATTATCCATCATTTTTATCACCTGTCTCTTAATACCCTATATCAGTAAGTTCCTTCAGAACCAAGTGGGTAAAATCTCTAACTGGGCTTTTAACCAGCTTCTCCTCAGGAATTATCAGCTACTGGCAGCAGATGAGCCCAGCACCTCCTCTCGGAAACACCTCACTACTTGTTGAGGAAGCTGTAACCAACCTATGGACCTCCTTCCTAGCGGCCCTCCATCAGGATGCCTGGCTCATTCCACCCGAGGCCGCTTCAAGGGACATTCACCAACCTCACCCCCCCCAGGAAACCTTCCCTTTTTCGGCCTTGTTATGGGGCTTCTTGACCATGTTCCTCCCAATTCACCCACCCTGTGCCTGACTCCGCCCCCATTCAGCAGGAAGTAGCCAGACTGAACAACACCCCATTCCAATATAAAACAAGAAAGGGAGGAATATAAGGTCACACCCCCTGAGGTGCCAACATGGTGCCTGCCGAGCCTCTCTTCCTGATTTTACTCCTCGTAACTTCTTCCTGCCAGCAGGAACTCGCACCCAATCGGCACTCGACACCGCACCCAGACCCCTAGCAACAGGGCTCACCCAATCAACCATCGTCCCGTTCCCAGCAACAAGGCTCTCCCAATCAACTCTCACCCCATTTCATGCCCCAACCAATCAGCCTCTTCCGAGCCCTATATACGTGTGTGCATTTTAAAAATAAAATGGAACTTTTCCGGTGATTTGCTTTGAACGGTGGCTCCATGCACTTCCTTCAATTGACACCTGGGGTATTCTACATCCAAAGCAAATTGTTTAATTTGCTGTAAAATTTTACCATTGACCAGAAATATTATTGAATACCAAATATGCTTTAATTTTTTCACTTAATCAGTGTGATCTCCCATTTTTTATACCATTCAGACAATATGCTGAAATCATTTTCTCAGTTATAAAAATTGAAATAAATTCATGTATTCAGACTCAGACTTCATCTGGGACTTCTCAGTACTGCAACATGAGACCACACAGTCCCAGGACAGAGGAAGTTTCTCATGTCCCAGAGAAAGTTTGTGAAAGATCAGCAATTCTCCTGCACCCACTGCCTACCAAGCTGTCCTGCCCTCTGGACTTTGTCAAAATCTACATTTTTGCTTTCTTGCTCCTAAGATGAGCTCCAACCCATTTTCTTTAATTTCATTTTCCTCTGCTCATGAACATGAGGTAGAATGGAGAATTGAGTCTCCAGAATCCAGAAGGCCACCATGAAACACACCTGCTCCTCACAGGGCTTGGAGGGAGGCTGCACACTCAGGACAGGAGGACAGCCACAGATGCTATTGGTACTAGAGAAACCATGACAGGACCTTAGCTGGTCAGGGCCCTCAAACCACGTTCCACACTGTGGAGCAGGTGTGTCAGTGACCTGGGCTGTCGGGAAGAGAAACTCAGCCTTGTTGACTATAAACAACACAAGCCCAGCGTCTCCAGCTTTGGAGGACAAAGACTGAAACTATTGTCCCTGTGCACTGACCCAGAACCCACTCCCAAAAGACTCCTCTTGGAGTAAGGCTCAGGATTGCCTCAGGGCAGATGGAATCACCCTAATACCTAGAGAGAGTGGCCTCAGTCCTACTCTAGCTCAGGGAACTACAGAAAACCACAACTGACTGTCCAGAGTCTCTGACATGAACAGCACAGAGAGGAAGGAATTTTTGGTATTTAATGAGAAACAACTAGCTGGGTGCAGAGGCCCACACCTGTTATCCTAGAGTCCTGGGAGGTTGAGGCAGGAGGACCATGAGTTCAAAACCAGACTCAGCAAAAGTCAGTCCCTAAGCAACTTGGTAGGACCTTGTCTCTAAAGAAAATACAAATAGGGCTGAGTATGTGGCTCAGTGGTCAAATGACCCTGAGTTCAGTCCCTGGTACCCAACACACATTAATGGGAAAGAATTAACACAGAATCCTCCCTTGTCCACTCTGCCCTGTGGTCTCAAGGGGTTCTTCTCTTGGGGAGTGTTTGTATGGTTCTGAGTGTCACACACATGGACTAGGACAGGATGTCCACCAGTTCATAGACCCACTTCCTGGGAATTTCACACTCACTACCTCAGATGGACATGTCCCTTCTCCTCTGACCTTGGGCAGGGCTGCTGGAAGTCCAGCTGAAACACAGGTTTCTTTCCCACTGGCATCTTTTCACCCTTAGACTCTTATTTCCTTCACTAGGCCAGGAAAAGATGATGTCAAACACTGTCCCTGACATTCTTGTATTTCTCCAGGTAACAAAAGAAAGCAGGAGCTCTGGAACCAGCTCACTCCATGATGAGGCTGGTAGAGAATGCAAAGATCAATACTTGTGATGGGAGAATTTTCACTTTCTCACCTTTGCTGGGAAAAAGCCAGCAGCCGGGAGGTTCCCCTCTCAGGGGCTGCACTGCAGGCAACACCCATATTGTTGGGTCTGTACTGTTAGGGTGACAGGCACTGTTCCCCATAACCTCCCAAAGAGCAAGGCTTCCATGATAGACTCTCCTACCTATGCCACAGACAGCGTGGGTTCCTTCTCTTCTGTGTTTTCTCCAAATATACCAAGACTTTTGATGTCCCCAAACTCCCTCACTCTGTCCACCCCAGAACACACCAGGGCATTTGCATGCTGCTCCCTGGGGAGGACCTGCCTGCAAGGCTGACATAAAAGCTCAGCTCCAACCTGGTCTTCACTCACCAGGTCTCCTAAGCTGAGCTTCTCAAAGTGAGGCTCCCTGCTCAGCTCCTGGGGCTGCTGATGCTCTGGATCCCTGGTGAGGACAGAGGGGATGAGGAAGGAGAAGGGGGAGGGAGGTGAGCCCTGGGCCCCCATTCTGCCCATGTGTGCTCTGTCCACATGAGAGGTGAGCAGGTCTGTCCTCCTGGATGTGGTAGGTGAGGCTGAGACTGTAGGAAGGAAGAAGATTCCAGAAGATTGTTAAATGAAAGAGGGGAATGCTCTGCATGAATATTTGAAAGTCCGTGTAAATTACAAAATGTATAACCATTTTTAAAATTGAGTGATTTGGCAAATAAATAAAAATAACAAAAACAATTAAAACTACAAAATATCTCATGAGGTTTCTACGCAATACTTTATTTCTCTGTCGTTCTTTCAGGATCCAGTGGGGACATTGGGCTGACACAGACTCCTCTCTCCCTGCCTGTTACCCCTGGACAGCCAGCCTCCATCTCCTGCAGGTCCAGTCAGAGCCTCCTACACAGTGATGGAAACACCTATTTGCACTGGGTTGTACACAGGCCAGGCCAGTCTCCATGGAGACTAATATATCAGGTTTCCAACCTGGACACAGGGATGCCAGACAGGTTCAGTGGCAGTGGGTCAGGGACAGATTTCACACTGAAAATCAGCAGGGTGGAGGCTCAGGATGCTGGAGTCTATTACTGCTGCACAAGGTATACAACTTCCTCCCACAGTGGTCCAGCCCCAAACAAAAACCTCCTGCCTGGGTGGCCCAGCTGCCACATGTGCTGCTGGTCCAGCAGCAGCTCAGCAGATGCTCTGAGTGTGTGAGAGGAAGATGCTGGGGACTCAGGGAACAGGGTGCAGCTGAGGGCTGTGGACCATGACTGCCTCGGCCACAGCTCAGGCCAAACCCATTCATGGCCCTGTCAGCTGCAGCAGCCTGGCCTGGCACATGCATTCACATTTTCTTTAGTAGGAATACCCACACTGGCTTTAGGGGCATATAAAGGAGTCATGAAATTAGTCTGTGCCATGGTAAAAATATTAATCATACCTCTATGGCTATTGCAATGCTCAATGAGGAACAAAGGCAGCAGCATCAAGCTATTCTTGATAATAGAGCTGCCATTGATTATTTGTTGCTGTTACACCATAAGAGCTGTAAGGAACTTAAAAATATGTGTTGTTTCAACATAACTGACCATGGTAATTCTATTTCAAAAGAGCTGAGTCATTTAAAGGATATTGTTAATAACATTCATCAAGAAACTGGAAATACATGCCTGCTAGATTGGCTGACTTCTTGGTTACCAGACATGACCTGGTTAAAGCAGCTTTTTGTAACTGTGCTCATACTTATATTTGTCATACTCTTAAGCATATGTGGGTTGAGTCGTACATTCAATCTTCTTTCTAAGGGACTAGCTTACCGTGCCAAATCACAACAAGTATTTGCAAAGATCCTGCTTGCTTCAATTAGAAAAGAAGGGGAAAATGTAGGGAATATTCCTCAAACTCACTTGACAGCAGTCGCTTTGTCCATACTTTTTGGATTATTTATACCATAATAATCCAAAAAGTATGGACAAAGAAACTGAGAAAATAGTAAAGATTCACCATGGATTGAAGGCCTTTGCAGTTACTGAGGCTGAGCTATGAGCTGAGGGAAAGTCTTGCACAACAGGCATCACAGCAAGCTGTGGAGTGAGCTCACCCGCTCTGCCTCACCACATGCTGTGTGCTGGAGCTCGACCTTCCCCCAATCCTTTGTCTCAGACTTGCTGCTGGACACAATCACTTAGGGATACTTCGTGTGTTTACATGAGTACAACGTATACCTTACCTATAGGTTGGTCCTGCTATGTTTTGACAAGCGTCTTAACCTGATTAAGACGTCTTAACCTGATTGGATAATGTTCCTATATATGTCTTGTACAATCCTAAGTAAAACGAGATCTGTGCCTTCTGAGCCTTGTCTCCGATGTCTGTGTTCACTGGAGACATCACTGTCCTCACCCCCAGTGGGACCTCCATTTCAAATAACTGCATCCTCCTTTATAAAATGTTTGCAGCTGGGCTGGGTCTGCATCTATGCAAAGGCATCAGCAAATAGGGAAGCAAATAGCTTGGACTGGGAGTTCTGAGTGTAGCCTCTAAACCTAAAAATAGCCTGAGTGATAGTGAGAGAAAACTGCCTTGTTAACATCCCATAATGTCGCTGTCATACTAGTTAAAAGCATAAAGTTAATTTCATACTTGTAAAACAGATAAGCCTTTCCAGGGTTGGTGCCTTTGTGAGGATTTTGCAGGTCATGTCGCCCTCTTGTGGTCAAGAAGCGGGATATCATAGCACAGAATTAAGTGAGAGGAACCTGAAGGTAAGCTCCTCTCTGTCCACAGGATCCTGTGCCCTCTGCTCTCCACACTGATGTTCTACAGCTCCAAGAGTACAGCTCACCCACCTGTCCATCTCGATGACACAGACACTGAAATGCAGAGAGGAGCTCAGAAACCAGCTGTCATACCTAGGAACCAGGGAAGAGGCCAGAGCAGAAATGTCTAACCAGGTCACTCACTGAGTTCAGGAGAGCTGAGGCCAAAACCAGGAGGCAGCTCCTAATCTCCTGCCCCATCCTCCTTCTCCACTACTGAATCCAGAAAAAGAGCAGGAGAAAAGACATCCAACATAAACTCTTATAAAACTCAGAATTTTTTTCTCTAGATGTTTTCCACTGGGGCTTCTCGGTTCTTCATCTGAACTTGGGGTGAAATGAATACATACCCTCCTCTTCCCAATTTTGTCTCTTGGAGCAGTTTCAAGTTTAGCTTGTAAACTTTGATGTTTTCTCATAATACATAAAGAAAAATTGTGACTTTTTTCCTATATGTGTGTGAACTTAGACATGACACTTCTTCCATGAGACATTCAAGTGAAAGGTCACTCAAGAAAGATGCTCCAAGAAGTCAAGTGGCTTCATGGTGCCCAGTCTCACAGCAGCTTTACCCACCCTCACTTGAGAAGAGCAATAAAGAAACTTCCCATAATGGCAGCATTAGCAGTAAGACCAGAGTCCACACAGCATCTGAGTCCACCAAGAGCATTGCCTGGTGTGCCCTGCGCTCTCCAGCTCAGGAACATGGTCCAGACACTTCTCATGCAGATGCTCCCTAAACAGCAGCAGGGTCTGAAGGTAACTTGCAGCAGCCTGGCTCCCTGTGCCCTCTCCTGGGCAGACCACACAGGACACCCTCACCTGAAGGTTGCTCCTTCTTCCAGGAAGGTTGCCTTCCTTCTCCTGAGGCCCTCCTGTGATGCTGAGCCAAGTTGAAGAGCTGCTTCAGCATGTCGGGGTGTTAAGCTATGCAGAGCCCCACCACTCACCAGTGCTTTGTCTTCATCTTCATGTAGGAAACGGGCTCACACAGAACATGTGACGTGGCTTGGTCCATCCTATGGGATTCCTAGTGCTCTGCCCTCATGGGAGACACACTCCTGACAGTCCAGGGTAGACAGCGCCACACACTGGTTGCTCTGTGCACTGCAGAAGCTTGCTGTCTGCTGCTGAGATGGTCTTTAACTACCAGCTGACCACTCTTCCCTCACCTTCCAACCAAAACTGGTGACAGAAAAAAAAATGCACAGGTTAAAGTATCTTTCAAAACAAAACACCACAGTCCAAACCCTTTCTTATTGATATGTCTTTCTGCACAATAGAGATACTGTCTTTCTGAAATTTTTCACTTTTTTAATATTGAAATGTTTTGCATTCATTGAAAATTTTCAAGATTGCATTAACATATAATGTTGCAAATATCAACATTGGGGACCTTCAACACATAGGAATGCAAGGTGAATAACTCTGTGGCCTCAGCCTAGTCTGGAGCATGTCCAAGGATTCCAATAACACAGGTGAGTTATAAACCCCAGAGACCCTGTCTTCATGAAGGGGAGACTGGCCTGGGATCAGCTCCCTGTGCATGGAAGGTGCAGGGCTCCTGGCTCCCCCAGGGAGGAACTGCAGGTTAAAACCCCAAAACCAGACTCCTCAGGAGAGAGCTCAGTGCACAGGATGGTCAGACAGGAGGCTGAGGCAGAATGCTTTAGCGATGGACCTGATAAGAAAACACCACCAGGTAGCAGCTGAGATCAGGGCTGATCACTGCAACCACGTGCAGAGTTCACGGAAATCCCAATTCTGAGGAAATTCTCCAGGGCACCTTCTACTTAGCATGTGGGAGACACTTTCTTTGATGCCCAGAATTGCAAAAAAGAAAAGGTAATGCTGTGCCCACCCTCAGCAGAACAGCCTCCTCTGACTCTGGGAGCTCAGATCCAGGCAGCAGGAGTTGACAGAGCACTCTGTGAGGTTCCAAACCCAGAGGCCAGGGATGGGAAATGCAGGTGTCAGCCTAGGAAAAGGACAGTGAGATTTTAATGCAGTGAGAGAACTTCAAGGGGTGTTACTCACGGGAGAATGTGTCTTGTTTGGGTGTTTTGTTATTTATTTTTCTCTTGATAAGGATGTGGCTAAGTTCCCCAGGCTGACTCTAACTTACAAGCCTCCTGTCTCAATAAATTGAGGCACTGGGAATCCAGGCACACCACCAAGCTCAGTTGCTTTTTTTTTTTTTTAAGATGATTCTGGCTACTGTGTGAGAATATTATGGAAAACCATTGACAATCCACCATATATCTCTAAATTTGCTTCCCATAAAAGGTACCTAACCAGCAACATTAGTTATTAATAAGAATTATAGTGTGGGTCCAGGTACTATATACATAATTCACAGGTGCTATTTCATTACTCATTAGGCAATTCTCAAAGAGAGATGATATTACACCCATGTTTCAGAGGAGAAACTGTGACTTGGGGAAATTAACATAACTTGCCCAATGTCTCATGAAATCCTTCTGAAGCAGATTCAAGATTCTAATTCTTACTGGGTGGGTGCTTTACTGACCATGCTATGCTGCCTGCATCTGGGAAGATTCCTGGGGTGAGGAAAGGTCACAAGGCTGACTGCAGAAAGACTAGGGGTCTGGTTTCCATAAATAGATCAGCATGTGGCATCAGGATGAATCCACAGGCATATGAAAGGGAGCCAAGGGAGTGTGAGCCTGCAGGTCCATGGTGGGAATCCACAGGTGAATTCACCAAGACTGGGAGGCCAGCCTAGGAGGCCACTGCATGGCTTGTCCCCACATTCCCAGGCTGCACACCAGCCTTGATCAGGGCTGGGAGGAGGATGGGCTGGTCCTGCTGAAGACAGAAAGAGAATCAGTGTGTGGAGGCAGACAGGGGCCTGAGGCTGGGAGGCCATGGAGCTCTGCCAGGGAGCTTGAGGCCTGTGCTGAGGGCAGTGAGCACCTGTGGGTGGAGGAGAGAAGCAGGTCATGTGCTCATTGAGTATTTAGGGCCTGGTGCAGCTGACGCTCCAAGAAGAAGGAGGAAGACATTGTGACTCCTGTGTTCAGAAAGGTTGGACCGGTATCCTCTCCTTACCTAGAATCAACTGATCATATTAAGAATTGAATCTTTGAAAGAATACCCACTTCCAAATATCCAACAGATATCCGAAATTATGGTAAGTGATAAACAGCAGTATGATGCTGACAAGATTCTAAATTGTTGACCCAAAACCAGTGTCCTAGTATCAACACCTTCCCCAGGTATTCCATCAGGAATTTTGAAAAAAATTCTTATGAAGGATTTTAAGGTGTATTCAAAAAAGTTGTCATTAGAGTTCAGAGACCACCCAACTAGACTGTCCCTCATCATGGAAGCCTTCACATCTGCATATGTGGAGAGAGGATGGATCATCTCATGACATGAAGGTTTGATATGGGAGGTGCTCCAATACTGTCCCTGGAGGGGGCAGGATCCACACTGCAAGCAAACAGGGCAGCTTCCAGGAGGGTGGTGGTGAAGGCCAACAGGAAATTGGGACCTTGTCCTACAACTATGGAAAGATGACTCTACCACAGCCACATGAGCTGGTAAAATACCCTGAACCTCAGCAAGGAGTGCTGCCCACTGATGGCTCCATTTCAGTCTTGTTAGATCTGAGCTGAAAACCCAACCTGGACTCCTGAGGGTCAGGCCTGTGAATAAAGATTTTGTTTAATAGTTGGAAATTTGATGCTCAGCAATAGAAAAGGAGGACAGATACCAAGCTGCCACATCTCAACAGGAGGATCAGAAAATGAAACACAAGAAGCAATCGTCCCACGTGGCTGGTGGCTGAGAGGATGCTCAGCTCTCTGCTCGACAGTGTGGTCAGGTTCTGTCTTCTTCTGCCATAGAGTTCCTCCCAACCTGTCCACACTGACACAATCTAGGGTGAACTCATGGACAGGAAGAAGAGGGAAATGATGGCATTAGCTGGTAAGTGCATGGAACTGGAGAGCATCATGCTGAGTGAAATAAGCCAGACTCAGAAAGTCAGGGATCAAATGTCATCCCTCCTGTGCAGAAGCTACAGCAAAGGAAGGACAAAAGGGGGGATCAGATGTCATAAGGACAGAGGGAAGAAAAGGGGAGTAGGAGACAGTGATGGTGGGCTGGACTTGGAACTGGAAGTGGAGGAAATGAGGAATGGATGTGACCACATCACACCTTGCACATGGATACAGATGCTAAACAACTACAGTGAATTCCAGTTCCAGCTGTATCTACAACATACCAATGAGAAAGAAGTAGATAAATAAATGGAAGACGAGGAGAGAAGAGAAGGGGCATAGGGGAGGGAAGAAAGAGGAAAAGAGGAGGCACTGGGGACTGACATGGAGCAAATTAAACCCCAGTTCTGTAAGATGTGTCCCATCAACTGAACTGTCATGTAGACTGTAATGCACCTACAGAAGCATTTTAAAATTAAATAGGGTACTAAAGTAACTAACAGCAGAGGGAGGAAGTAATTCTCTCACATCACTGAGAAGAAACTAACATATAAACTTCCCTTGTCCACTCTCACCAGTGGCCTCAAGGGGTTCATCTATTGGGAAGTGCTTTGATGACTGAGTGTCACATGCACAGGTATCACTAGACAGAATGTCCCCCAGTTGTGGACTTGGGCAGGGCTACTGGATCCTCAGCTGAAACACATGTTTCTTTTCCATGAGCTTCTTTTGACCCTTGGGCTCTTATTTCACTGACTAGGCCAGGAAAAGATGACCTCTACACACAGACATTCTTGTATTTCTCCAGGTAACAGCAGACACTGGAAGATCTGCATCTTCCTCAACCTTGTGCTCTGGCTAGAAGAAAATTCAGAAGATCAATAATTGTGAGGTGGTTCTTATTATGATTTGTCCTTAGATGAGAAGGGGACACCAGGGTGGCCAATCTCCTCTCCAAGGCTGACATGTAGGCCAGTTCCACATACTTGGGTCTGTGCTATCTTAGGGTGGCAGGCCCTGGACATCATGACACCCCATGATGGGCCTCCTATCCACATCACAGGCAGCCTGGGCAGTTTCTTTATTGTATTTTCTCTAAATATAGAAGACACTTCATGTCCCTGGGCTCAAAAGACCCCACCCTCCCTCACTCTCTCCACCCCACCACCCACCAGGACACTTGCATGCTGCTCCCTGGGGAGGACCTGCCTGCAAGGCTGACATAAAAGCTCAGCTCTAACCTGGCCTTCACTCACCAGGACTCCTCAGCTCACCTTCTCAAAATGAGGCTCCCTGCTCAGTTCCTGGGGCTGCTGATGCTCTGGATCCCTGGTGAGGACAGAGGGGATGAGGAAGGAGAACGGAGGAGGTGCGCCCTGGGTCCCCATCCTGCCCATGTGTGCTCTGTCCACATGTGACGTGGGAAGGTCTGTCCTCCAGGATGAGGTAGGTGAGGTTGATTAATGTGACTGATAAAATCCAAAAGAAGCAAGGACCTAGGCTCTGATCAAGATTGTCTCATAGGAAAGGAGGATGCAATAAATGAATTCCAGAGATGCTACTTTAACTTAAACAACATGGGTCCTGTTTAAAATTTAATACTTTTGTTGTATAAAATTAAATTAAAAGTAAATTTTGGGAAAGAAAGAAAATAAACAACAATATGTCTCATAATAATTGTGCATGACCTTGCATTGCTCAGTCACTATTTCAGGATCCATTGGGGATATTGTGCTGACCCAGACTCCCCTCTCACTGCCCGTCACCCCTGGACAGACAGCCTCCTTCTCCTGTAGGTCCAGTCAGAGCCTTCTACAGAGTAAAGGAAAAACCTATTTTTATTGGTTTGTACAGAAGTCAGATCAGTCTCCACAGGGCCTAATATATCAGGTTTCCACTGGTTCACTGGGGTCCCAGACAGGTTCAGTGGCAGTGTGTCAGGGACAGACTTCCGAAAATCAGCAGGGTGGAGGCTGAGGATGCTGGAGTCTATTACTGTGGGCAATATTTACAATATCCTCCCAGAGTTGTGCAGCCCTGAATATAAACCTCCTGTCTGGGTGGCCCAGCTGCCACATGAGCTGCTGGTCTGGCAGAAGCTCAGCAGATGCTCTGAGATTGTGAGAGGAAGATGCTGGGGACTCAGGGAACAGGGTGCAGCTGAGGGCTGTGGACCACGACTGCCTTGGCCACAGCTCAGGCCAAACCCATTCATGGCCCTGTCAGCTGCAGCAGCCTGGCCTGGCACATGGAGGACAGGAGCAGAGGGGTCCAGACACCTTCTAATGAACAGACTGGATGAGCGTGAACACTGCCCATTGAGCAGGACCTGTGCCCGGGGCAAGACTCTGGCACAAGGAGGTGATGGTGTAGGGAACATCTCGAGGTTCCCTTGTTGTGTAAATGCTGTTCTTTGTGACATTCTGACTCAAACTTAATCGCAAACATGATGAAATGACTTAGACTACCATAATTAATAAAAGGAAAATCATGGAAATGGGGCTAGTGCTTGAACTCAGTCTTGTGCTTCTCTCTTATTAGTCCAGGATCCAGCAGGGATGTGGTGAGGTGCAGACTCCACTCTCCCCACCTGTCACCCTGGAGTGCCACCTCCATCTGGGAACCATCAGAGTGGAAAGGCCACTTCTGGGCTCTCACAGTGGTGCCCTGGTGCCCTGCAGGTGCACATGGATCAAACACTCTCTGAACACTCAAGCTGGAGGGGACTTGAACACCACTTCCTTCCATCAGGACATCAGGCAGCACTGCCCAGTGATGGACCTGAATAGAAAGTGGACACAGGATGAGGACAGGCCAGGGAATATGCCATCACCTGTGTCTAGAGGGACAGAGCTAAGGAGCTGCAGAACAGCCTGTGGAAGAAGGAGCACAACTGAAATGGTTATTATGGTTTGTCCACTTGATTGGATTAAGAGATGCAAGCTTGATTCTTCTGGAGTGGGTTCTTGATTGCTGCTGAGACTTCCTGAGGTTATCAGACTCTGCTCCTTCACTCTATGAAGTTAACTCTACTAGTGATTCTCCAGGGCATTTCCAGAAGTCTTCAATCTCAAAATGGGATAGCACCATTGATCCCTCTTGATCTGAGGCTTCAACATCCTGTGCTGCACAGCTACTGGTTCCTCCAGCTCTCCAGCCTTCAGTCAGACACTGAGGACTATGCAGAATCTGGTTGTGTAAATGAATAGAATAAATCCACTTTTTATAATGATACTTCCTCTTGATTCTCTTCCCCCAGAGAACCCTGAGTGATATCGTAATAGAGATCACAAGAATGTGTGGAGTATGAAAATATCATAGCGAGGCCAAAGGCCTTGACCTGGAGTGGCCATTCAGCTTTGAACCAGGCCGTTATTATTATTAAATTGTACAATAAACTATGGAAATAAAAATGAAATGATGAGAACAGTGGACAGGAGTGAGGAGAAGAGGACAGGGACTAGAAGAGAGGACAGAGCAGGGAACCACTTAGAGTGCACTTCAACAGAAATGCTCATCTGAAAGGCAGAGAATGAGGAGGGGAGGAGAGAGAGAGGAAGGAAGAGAGGGAGACAGAAGGAGAGAGAGACAGAGAGGGAGGGGGGAGAGAGAGAGAGATATGTCAAGGGTTTGATCTGCAGGGAGGAGAGTTACCTGAGAGATGCAGGTGAAGGTGATCACAGGTGAACAGGGAGACCAGGAGAACAAGGAATCAAAATGGACAAGGTCCACATTGGAGGAGGCACAGAGGAGAATTCATCCTCAGTGTGTGGAAGTCACTAGGCTCTCCTGGGAGGGTGAAGACTAAAGACTGGCTCAGTAACATGATGTATCCCTGGAAACCTGCAGATTCCTGTGACCTGAAAGCTCCTGACTGTCCTCAGGAGACCTCCCAGCATTTGTGCTTGAGGACTCCCACCAGATAAATGAATAAATAAATAAATACCCAGAAAATACCTGTCTCCTCCTTTTCTCCTGCAAACCCTCCAAGCAACAAATCAAATCATGGGACCTGTCAGGAGACAGGAGGCAGGACAGCTCAGGGCCCTGTGAGGAGAAGCAGCAGGGGCACAAAGACTCACTGACCCTCAACCTGGTGAGAGGTTTGAGTCTGAGGCTGAAGCTCTGTGGGAGGAGCACTGTGGAGCTGCCCACAGGAGCACTCTGCCACATCCTCTGCCTGGAGCCTGCTGATGGGGACACTGATATCTGTCCCTGACTCACTGTCCCTGAACCTTGATGGGTCCCCAGTGGCCACGTGGATGTCCAGGAGATGAGAAGTCTGGGAGCCTGTTCTGGCTCTGCTGGTGCCAGGCAAAGTTTTCCTTCTGGTTGGATGAGAGACCCTGGCTGGACTTGCAGATGATGGTGACCATGTCTCCTGCACACACAGCCAGGGAGCCTGGAGACTGGGTCATCTCCATGTCCCCACAGGCACCTGCAACAGGAAAATCAGGATTTCCCACGATCACACACACATACACAAGCAGAGACATTTTATCATATTTACTCTGAAATATCATTTAAAATTCATTTTCCAGGGGTTTTTGAGTCAGCACATAATCAGGTCCATCACGGAAATCGCCATTATTTCCCAGAACATTTTTTATTACAATTTCAACTCTACAAACATATTAGTGTGAATCCTTTGAAGCACTTACATTCCTCACCTGAGACCCAGAGTCACAGGGACATGCACACCTGAGACTGGGACACCATCCTGCAGCCCTGCCTGCCTGATGCAGCTCAGGTCCCATTGTAAAGTCCTCCTTTAAAATATGGGGGCAGCTGGGCGTCTGCAAAGCCATCAGCAGATAGGGAAGAAAATTGCCTGGAATGTGGGTTCTGGGTGTAGACTCTAAATCTATTAACAGGCAGCTGAATCAGTTAAGAGTGTTAAGTCACCTTTCCAATACCCCAAATAAACTCTGGGTTCTTATGAAGTGAAGACAAAGGATTTATTCTGGCCAGGGCCAGGGAAGCAGAAAGCAATGAGCTCTACCATCTCCAACACCCCCATGGGGGTCGACTGCACTTAAAACCTGGAAAACACAAAGAAATGGGGGAGGGGGTGGCAGTTACAACCACACGTTACATGAAACATGTTATCTCAGAAATCCTCAGCACACATTCAGAAGGGCAAGGTGACATTTCACAATTTAAGGACAAGGTGGTCACAGTGCAAGGGGGGAGCAGGGAGGTGTTGACTTCCATGGGAGTGGGCTCATGAGGAAAGGGAGTCATTTCACAAAGGCTGAAATGGGGTCAGATTAGCTTAATTTTCAAATCAGCCCATAACATTCCCCTCTTTGCTTGAAACTATCAAATTTTTGACTCTTCATCTATGTTGAGTATGGTGCAGTAATAACTGTGCATATACATAGGCTTAATAGAAGAGAGGCGTTGCTTAGTGAATTTAATAGGCCAGCTTAAGCCAAGGGCCAGTGAGCATTCCCTGAAACATCAGGACTGCAGGTCCAGCTAGGCCTGTAAGGCAGTGGTTACCCAGGGAATCCATTCCTTTCTCCTTTGCAACCAGGACTCATTTTGTTTTAGTTCCTGATCTCTCCTGTGTATGTTTTCTCCCACTTTGGCAAGGGAACTTGTAATGACTCCAGGTTTGTTGATAGAAACAGCAGGCTTCTAGGGCCACACCGAGTCCTCCTTGGGATATAAACAATAGGTCTAGGCCCTCCTGTTTGGGAAACATGACCTCAGCCAGAGATTGAACCTGTTCATGAAAATGATGAAGGGCTTGTTCATTATGGCCCAAATCTATGTTTACCTCTTGGGTTAAGTGACAGAGCCCTTTGTCTCCTTTGCATTGCCTGGCTGTTAAAACCCCAGTAGACTCATTACCCCAATATGATTAGGGTTGGAATGAAAATAGGAATGGCCCTTTTGACACTGTGATTCATATATTGGACATTTCCAGTTGAGAGGGGATGAGTTCCCTCTGCCCCCTATAAACATAAACCTGGGGTGACACATACACAACAACACAAGGAGCTGGGCTATGAGTAGGGGAAATGCAGGGAGATGCCCAATGTCAAGTGCAGACCAAGTCCCATCGGGAGCAAAATAGGACACTGTGGAGTTTCCAGTAACATTATAGGAACAAACCCCTGAGTGGCAGTTGATCCCAGATTTACCCTGGTCAGGGAAGATAAGACACAGGGCGTTTCCTGTCAGTTGAACTGGGCTGAGGAGTGGTCCAGGACAACACAGTTAGGTTAACTTTTGGTTAGGGGTGTTCAGGCTGATTTGACCCTGACATAATTAAGGGGTTTGAATTTGAGACACAACCAACAGGCATTGGCTAGTGCAGGCCAACACTGGTTACTAACCTCTTGGACAGCATGTAAAGTGGGGAATCAGTTGGATCCTGGGGTTGTTTTCAGCCCAAACTGAGAGCCAACTTGAGTCATTAGGTCCAATTCTATAGGTGGCTATCTTGATACAAGAGTAAGAGGGACATTAAATATTAAAAAGATCCCTATGTTGATGTGAGGGGAATCATCAGAACACACACACACACACACACACACACACACACACACACACACACATATAATGCCTCCTCAGAGAAAAAGAATTGCCATTAAATTGGAGAAGAGAATTATCCAAATGTACCATCAACCAAGGCTCATCTAGGGCTGTCTGAACTGGCATAGGAATCCATCCACTTGAGCTAGAATTCCATGAGGAGAAGACATGGTAAAATGGTACCTGAGAAGTTCAGTAGCCTGGGCCTCAGGATTTATTTATGTTTTATGTTTAAATGAATGGGGTCTCAGTGAGTGATCCATTTATCTGTAGGAGGTGACTTGACAAGCTTCATTTGGATAGGATGAATCCATGCAGGGAGTTCATCCAATTTTATGGCCATCAGGTGGTCAAGATGATGCAGGATCCTCTGCAGCTGAGTGTCTATCATTCCTTTCGGAATCCTTTGATGTCTCCTGGGTGGAATGAGTGTTGGAAATCAGTGGATCCGCTGAATTGGTTCTCAAGAAGGAATTGACAAGCGTTTTCCTGTATCTGCTGGAAAAACTTAAGGTAGTTCACAAGAGACTGCTGGTTGACTTCAGCCAATGAACATCAGACACCCAGGGGAGCAAAGGTGTTGCCTTCCATACAGGATTTCAAAGGGAGAAAGACTTGCCTTGTAAGGGGTGTATTGGGACCACAAAAGAGCAACAGGCAAAGGCACTGGCCACCTAGCACTGGTCTCTTTCAGACAGAAAGTCAGTAAATTTCTTCTTTCCCCAATGGGTTGTTGCATGTAAATCCAAAGTTAATGATTTTTCTCTAAAACTTGGGGTATCATTAGTCTGGAATCAGGCAGGATCCACCAGCCTTCTGATTTTTTTCCCACTTTTCTTTCTCTTCCTCTGGTCAATAGTGTAGGAGGGAAGGAAGGCTGGTGTTGGGATGTGGAACAAATGCAGCATGGTGGCTGGTTCTGGTGTGAAGTCCAGGGCCACTTGTTGAGCTGTCCCATCAGCAAAATTATTGCCTCTGATGACTGGAGAGTCTCCTGTTTGGTGACCCCAGGGGTGTATGACAGTCACCTGCTTAGGTCACCAAATCACCTCAAGGAGGGCTGATCTTTCCTCTTTGTTGTTGTGGACTTTCCCTCAGCAGTTAGTGGTCCCCTCCCCATCAATGGCTCCATGCACATGTAGGGTAGCAAAAGCACACCTGCTGTTGGCAGTGCTTGAGCCCAAATGACTTGTTTCCCTTGTGACCACAGCTCCCGTCTTCTGAGCCCTGTTTGTGACTTGGCTGCTGCCATCTGTGAACAGGATGGCTTCAGCCTCAGTCAAAGGAACATGGGTCAGTCAGGCCTCCCTGAGCTCACCTGGTCAGGCATATCCTCACAGTCCTGGAGGGGCCAGTGTGGATGCTCTTGGGCTTCAGCCAGGCTGTGTTGAGGGTCCTGTGGGGACAAAGGTGAGTCTAGGTGGTCAAGCAGCACTCTGACATTGAGTAATGTGACTAGCCTCCCATCTACCTAGTGCTCCATTTAGGAGGGTCTCTGCACAGGGTGGGGTTGTCACTGAGAGGGAGTGTCCCAAGGTTAACTCATCCCCTCTCAGACCATAAGGGCAGTGGCCACTATGATACCAAGTGGGAAGGCCATCCAGAGGCCACTGGGTTTAATCTTTAGGAAGAGATGAGCATAGGCCTTTTAGGATCTGGATCTTGGGTCAGAACCCCCTTGACAACTTTGTTTTGTTTTTGCTTGTTTTTTTTTTCCATAAACAAATTGAAGGGTTTAATGACATCACTTTGAAGTTGAATTTTGTCTCTTTGTGGACATCATTTTATAAAATGTACATATATTATTTCCTGAGTTTATATGATTGTTAGTTAACATGACATTGTATTTAAAATATGAATTAAAGAAAGGCTGACAGAGCCTTTAAGTTTTATGTGTGGAAAACAGGCAAAAGTTTCATGGTTTATATTATTACCGTTCATTTGAGCAGGATCTCATTATGATTTACCAATAAATTTACATTTCTATCCCAATGTAAAAGGTAACATAAGGTATAGTTTTGGTTACAGAACATTAAATGATATAAATGAAATTTTTAAAAAATTGTTATCCTTATAAGTCTAAAATCAATATTATAGCCCACTTTAGTTTGGAGAACACCAGCTTGATAAAATGTTTCCTTAGCCTTTTATGTTAAAGGTTTGTATGCATGGGAGATAGGAACATATTTAATACACAATGAAGAATAATAGCACCCCGGTTACATTGATGTCTTTATACTAACCAGGCTGAGTTTTTAAAGGAAAATTTAGACTTAGTAATAGAGTACAATACTCTAAAATAAAAGTTGTTGTTTAACCAGAGTTGTACAAACCCTAATTTTTAAGACTACTGTTTCAAGAAGGTGAAACAACACACACAATGTTAAGAGTAAATTAGTTTTAAGAAATCCTTATCATTTTAACATATAGATTTAACTGTCATTTATATCAGTACATTAATATTTGACTTTAGGGAAAAACCTTGAGTAGCTTTAACTGATTGTGATCCTTATATATAACTAACTTAGTTACGTGGAAACCTTTTTATCACTTAATTAGACCGTCTTGTTGTTTACCATTACTTTACCAGAAAAAAGACTTTCTTACCTAGGAATGTTTTCCTTTTTTTACTAAATATATTTTATATGTAGAACTCTAATTTTTTTTATAACTTTGGCAACCTTCACTACCTTAGGATCAGAATCTTGGCTGACTTGAGTTGTATCCTTAATGCACTTTCACAACCATTTTGTAGGGTTCAAAACTACATCCAGCCATTGGACCCCATATGGGAAATGATCAGGATGTCCAGGCCGACCAGCTGCCATATTTCACACCTTCTGGCAATTCAGAGGTCCCCAGTCCCCATTTGGCCATCCCACATTGAAGTGGGTCATTCTAATTCACATAGGGTTTGGAGGCCTCCCAGTGTTAAAGGCACCCCATAATCTACATGGAACTCTGATGAGAATTTGTTAACATACATTCCAGAGGGTCAGATGCCCAGCAAGACTGGATGGATCACATGGTAGGACCAAGGGTTAGAGCAAAGGTAGAATTGGGGTAAACTCACAGACAAAAATCTAACCAGTGAGACAGCGAGTCACTGATGGTCCCCAAGGTCGGGGAGAGAAGAAGGTTATCTCCCCAGGGCAACAATGAGGGAGCACCATCAGGGACAACCAGAAAAACATGTGATCAAATAAAGACAATTTCCAAGAAAACAGAGACTCTCTCCTCCCATCCCAGTCTCAGGACCATCATCACCACCTATTTATCAAAGGGCCTGTGCCAAGCTGACCCCTGTCAAAAAACCAACTAGCTGAAACACCTACAAGGCTTTACCATCAACCTAGTTGACACACCTCTGACTCTCCATTCACTGGAGGTGAAACACCACAGAGGATTTAGCACCAATCTAGTTGAGACACCTCTGGGCTTTACATTCACACCAAATGGAGAGAAACCTCCTAGCACGCAGTCTCATCTTTCTTCTCTTCATGCTGGGCTCGAATCAGTCACCATGTCTCATTCAAACCACAGCAAAACCACAGTGGAGGGCACTCCTCTCTGTGTGTGGGGTCAGGGTCCTGGGCAGCTCATAGCCACAGCCTGGACTCTGGTTTATATCTTGCTGAGGCCTCCAAATATTAAGATAACTTTCCAATAACTCAAATGAAACTCCTGGTCCTTTGATGTAAAGGACAAAAGATATATTTTGGTCAGGGTCAGGGGAGCAGAAAGCAAACAGTTCTGCAGTCTCCAACACCACCATGGGGTTCAACTGCCCCTTAAAACTGGAAAACCACAAAGAATCGAGGAGGGGGTGGCAGTTACAACCACAGGTTACATGAAACATGTTTTCTCAGAAATCCTCAGCACATGATCAGAAGAGCAAGCTCACATTCCATAAGTCAAGGGTATGTGGTCAGTGTCCAAGGGGGGACTGGGAAGTGGTAGCTTCCATGGGAGGGGGCTCAGGAGGAAAGGGAGACAAGTTCACACAGGATGACTTGTCTGAACAAGATAGGGTCAGCTTAGCTTAATGTTCAAATCAGCCCATAACAAGAGCTACTACTGTATCTCAAAAATAACTGAAAAGGACTCAGAACCTAAATCATGAAGCTTACATTATTAATAGAGGTTGAATAATAAAACATGCTGGAAGAAGCAAATTATGTAAAGAAGACAGGAGAGAGAAGGAGGGAGAGAGGGAGACAGTTGAGGAAGAGGAAAAGAAACAAAGTCTTGAAAATACTAAAAAGCAATTTTCAACCTAATATCCTGTAGCCAGAAAATTGAAGTTTTGAAGTAAATACAGAAACCTTTTCACACAAAACCTGGAGACCGCATCATAGGCCTTTGCACAGGAGAAGAAATGACCCAATGACTCTTGCACGCAAAGGCAAGTGGCAGTGGAGGAAGGCCTCCATTGCACAGAGGAGGTAAAACAAGAAAAGACTGACAAAACTGCCTTTTCTTATCTAAAAGCCTTTAATATTTCATTGACTGTGTGCTCACAACTATACCAGGGCAGTATGGGGTGTGTAGCATCAAGAATCAAACCCCTGACAACAGCACAACTGGAACTCCTTTCCTGCAGAATCATGGGGCAGAGAATGCTGAGAGGAAGCTCCAGGCAGGAGGCCTCCAGGGGAGAGTCAGGAACAGGCTCAGCCTTCCAGAGTCCCAGCTCCCTGCATCCAGAGACCCTCCAGTTGTTCAACCCTCTCCCTCCTCACAGGACAGGGCTGGCCTGTTCCCAATCCTGTGCCAGAAGTATCTGTGAGTGACCTGAGAGGCCAGGACACTGAGAGTCTTGCCTGCTGACCACTCTGGGAGGAGAACTGATCCAGGGGAATCCAGAGGACACCTGGTGAGGACCCCCAGGCAGCCCAGGGCAGGGCACAGTGAGAACCCCAGGCCCTGGCCAATGGCAGCATCCACTGGCCAATGTAGGGGAGGCCCCTGGAGATCCAGCAGAGAAGTCTCTCCATGCTGCACCTGTGGCTCACGTCCCACACACCTGAAGACACACCTGGAGCCAGAACCATCCAGGAAGCCACTCCTGATTCCTCACTCACAGGAACAGGGGGAGAGTGAAAAACTATGGTTTAAGCTACTGGTTGGGGCAATGTTTTACACAGAAACACACAGTGCATGCAGAGGAACAGAAAGAAGTTCCACAAAGTATTGACAACAGTGCTTCACTGGACTGACATATGGTAGAAGGTATGAGAACCTTATGTAGGTTAGATTATATGAGTATTTCTGACAAAATGCAGAATTGTTCTTTGTTATCTAGTCTACTGTTTGTCTTGTTAAACTGTGATTTTTTTTAAGAGAAGGATTTTCCTCAGGTAAAACTCTTC
The DNA here is from genome assembly GCF_902686445.1 of Sciurus carolinensis. Lineage (NCBI taxonomy): Eukaryota > Metazoa > Chordata > Mammalia > Rodentia > Sciuridae > Sciurus > Sciurus carolinensis. The sequence continues at coordinate 1,828,432 of NC_062225.1, forward strand.
TTCAATACTCACTCACTTTCCTCCAGCCACAGCGAAGGCCATGGTCTCCACATGGTGCATACACAAGGGAACACAGGCTCCCCATCCTGAGTCCCTGCATGACAGTTTAAAGCAGCCCCTGTGTGACCCTGCAGGACACAGCCTGGGCAAGATTAGTTGATGTCATCTGTGACACATGGGACAGTAGTGACCTCTTCACTGCTGCTGTCTTACCAGGTAAAAATGTAAAACTACATTCATGCTTGAAGCACATCAATCTTTCAAGTGCTAAGGCTACAGTAGGGATTTTTTGCAGGTTCTTGTCGCCCTCTTGTGGGCAAAAGTGGGACATCTTACCACAGAATTAAGTGAGAGGAACCTCAAGGTGAGCCCCCTGGGTGTCCACAGGATCCTGTGCCCTCTGCTCTCCACACTGATGTTCTACAGCTCCAAGAGGACAGCTCACCCACCTGTCCATCTCGATGACACAGACTCTCCAACCCAGAGAGGAGCTCAGAAACCAGTTGTCAGCCTGGGAACCAGGGAAGAGGCCAGAGCAGAAATGTCTAACCAGGTCACTCACTGAGATCAGAGAGCTGAGGCCAAAACTAGGTGTCAAGTCCTAATCATGTGTCCATCCTCCTCCAGTCCCACGTCCAGAAGAGCAGAAGTGTAGAAGATGTTCACTGTGACTTGTGGCACCTGTGGTCCAGGGTCTCTGACAAGGAACAGCAGAGGGAGAAAGGAATTGTCTCTCATCTATAAGAAGAACTAACATAGAAACTTCCCTTGTCCACTCTCTCCAGTGGCCTCAAGGTGTTCTTCTCTTGGGAAGTGTTCAGATGGCTCTGAGTGTCACAGATGGAGATGACTAGGACAGGCTGTCCACCAACTTATAGACCCAGCTCCCAGGAATTTCACACTCACTGCCCCAGGTGGACATGTCCCTTCTCCTCTGAACTTGGGCAGGGCTCCTGGGTCTCCAGGTGAAACACAGGTTTCTTTCCACCAGCTCCCTTTGACCCTTGTGCTCCAGTTTCATTCACTAGGACAGGAAAAGGTGATGGCTAACACTGCCCCTGACATTCTTGTATTTCTCAGGTGACAGCAGACACCAGAAGCTCTGCAACTCCCAGAACTCCATGTTGTGGGCAGAAGAACTTCAGAAAATCAATACCTGTGAGGTGGGACTTGCAGCCTGTCTCCTTAGCTGGGAGGGAGCCAGCAGCATGGCCATTCCTCTGAAGGACTGTCCTGCAGGCAACATCCATAGACCCGGATCTGTGCTATCTTAGGGTGGCAGGTCTAGGGCAAGATGACCACCACCAAGCAGGCTTCCATGATGGGCCTCCTGTCCACACCACAGGCAGCCTTGGCAGTTTCTGTACTGTATTTCCTCAAAATATAGAGACATTATATGTCCCCTGGGCTCACAAGGCAGGCCCCACCCTCCCTCACTCTCTCCACCCAGCACCCACCAGGACATTTGCATGCTGCTCCCTGGGGAGGACCTGCCTGCAAGGCTGACATAAAAGCTCAGCTCTAACCTGGCCTTCACTCACCAGGACTCCTCAGCTCACCTTCTCAAAATGAGGCTCCCTGCTCAGCTCCTGGGGCTGCTGATGCTCTGGATCCCTGGTGAGGACAGAGGGGATGAGGAAGGAAAAGGGGAGGGAGGTGAGTCCTGTGACCCCCTATCTTTCCATGTGTGCTCTGTTCACATGAGAGATGAGCAGGTCTTCCCTCCAGATGGGGCAGGTGATTTTGATTAATATGAGATAGAAGAAGAATGATCAAGCAACCTGCCTCTGATCAAGATTGTCACAATGAAAGAGAAAGATGCTGTAGAAAAATTGAAAAGAGTGTGTCATACTTACAAACCTTAAGTCCTTTTAAAAATTGATACTTGTGTTATATAACTCATATTAAAAATAATTCATTTGGGAAAAGAAAGAAAGACAAATCTAATATGACTCATTATGAGACTGCATAACCTTGAATTTCTCTGTCATTATTTCAGGATACAGTGGGGACATTGTGCTGACCCAGACTCCTCTCTCCCTGCCTGTCACCCCTGGAGAGCCAGCCTCCATCTCCTGCAGGTCCAGTCAGAGCCTCCTACAGAGTAATGGAAACACCTATTTGCACTGGTCTGTACACAAGCCAGGCCAGTCTCCACGGAGACTAATATATCAGGTTTCCATCCTGGACACAGGGGTCCCAGACAGGTTCAGTGGCAGTGGGTCAGGGACAGACTTCACACTGAAAATCAGCAGGGTGGAGGCTGAGGATGCTGGAGTCTATTACTGTGCACAAGGTACACAACACCGTCCCACAGTGGTGCAGCCCAGAAATAAAACCTCCTGCCTGGGTGGCCCAGCTGCCACATGTGCTGCTGGTCTGGCAGCAGCTCAGCAGATACTCTGAGTGTGTGAGAGGAAGATGCTGGGGACTCAGGGAACAGGGTGCAGCTGAGGGCTGTGGACCACGACTGCCTCAGCCACAGCTCAGGCCAAACCCATTCATGGCCCTGTCAGCTGCAGCAGCCTGGCCTGGCACATGGAGGACAGGAGCAGAGGGGTCCAGGCACCTCCTGATGAGCAGACAGGATGAGCATGAACACTGCCCATTAGCAGGACCTGTGTCCTGGGTGAAACTCTGACAAAGGGGTTCGATGTTGTAGGGAATTCTTATGGTCCCTCCATGCTTGGAAAACCTGTTTTTTGTGAAATTAGGATTCAGACCTAATTGGAGACACCAACAATATTTGCAATAATTAATAACAGGAAAATTATGAAAATGGCTCCTACGTCCTCACTCAAACTTGCATTTCTCTTACTACTGCAACATTCAGCTCAGAGACAGTGATGATGCAGTTTCCACCCCCTGCCAGTCACCTCTCCACTGCCTGCCAACACCTTGAGTTGGAAAAGTGACTCATCTCCTAGAGGGTGGAAGTGACCCTGGTGGTGAAGACCACGTGCAGATAATAGGGCCCATGGTCCATGAAGTGAAAGCCAAGCTCCTGTTTATATTCAGTTTCATTTTATATGAGAAGATTAACTTATGTGGAACAAAATGTATTCACTATTCTTTAAGTTTATAAAGGAATTTCTTGGGTAAGTAATTCTGAATATATTTGGAATCCCAGTTGAGGGAAGACATTGTGGCAGAGGGAAACTGACTAAAAGCAGGCAGCTGGCAGCAGTAAGAAGTACAAAAATAAAAAGGGATGGCAAAGCTGTATTGCCTACTGGCTGTGTGAGGCAGTGCAAGTTCCCTGAGGGAACACAGAGAGTCAGGTACCTTACCTCATATTAGCATCATAGAGAGAGGGCACCTGGATTGAGGATTTAACAATTCTTGAAATGTCCATGAAGTGTAAGAGTGCTTATGCATATGAGTTATTTCTGGAAAAAATTAAGAGTTGTTCTTTTGTTTTCTCTTTCAGAGTTTTCCCTGGTAAAGTGTGGTTTGTGAAGAATCCAGTTTTCTCTAACAGGTAAAAACAGTCTTCAGTACATCACCTGCTTTCCAGGCCTCTTTTCAATAGCAGCAGCTCAAGGCCATGGGCTCCACATGGTGCAAACACAAGGGCACAGAGACTCCCCAGCCTGGGCTCCTGCCTGCCTGTGTGCAGCAGCCCCTGCCTGGCCCTGGAGGACACAGCCTGAGCAAGATTCTCTGGTGGATCTCTGACTTGTGGGCAGAGGTGACCTCCTCACTCCCTGAGTGCTATGAAGTCACAAAAGAAAACCTGAGTGGCTGCAGGGAGAGACCACGGTGTCCTCTTCACTTCCTATAATGCTGCTGTCTTACCAGGTAAAAATGTATCACTACATTCATGCTTGAAACAGATCAGCCTTTCAAAGCCTGAGGCCTTGGTGAGGATTTTGCAGGTTCATGTCGCCCCCTTGTGGGCAAAAGCGGGACATCTTAGCACAGAATTAAGTGAGAGGAAACTCAAGGTGAGCCCCCTCTGTGTCCACAGGATCCTGTGCCCTCTGCTCTCCACACTGATGTTCTACAGCTCCAAGAGGACAGCTCAACCACCTGTCCATCTTGATGACACAGACACTCCAACCCAGAGAGGAGCTCAGAAAACAGCTGTCATGCCTGAGAACCAGGGAAGAGGCCAGAGCAGAAATGTCTAACCAGGTCACTCACTGAGTTCAGGAGAGCTGAGGCCAAAACCAGGTGTTAGCTGCTAATCTTCTGCCCCATCCTCCTTCTCCAGTCAAGTAGCCAGAGAGACAGAAGGATAAAACACATCCAGCCTAAACTTTTAAAATATAATCTCAATATATTTAAGAAGATGCTTTAAGATGAGCTTCTTTCCTCCTCTAAGATCAGTGTAAAGTGAGTACATTCCTCCCTTTCACCACTCTTGTATCTTGATAAGTTTGAAACTGAGCTTGTAAACTTGTCTTTTTCTCATAACAAATAATGAAATTTGTGGTCTTTTTCTGAATGTGTGTGTAAACTTAACATAACACTTCCTCCATGAGACATTCAAGTGAAAGCTAACTCCAGAAAGATGCTCCATGAGGTTGCAAAGCTTCTCAGTGCCTAGTCTCTCCAACTTATGTGCTACAGCTTTAAACCACCCCAACTTACCAAGAGCAATAAGAAACCTCCCACTAGTGGCAGCATGAGCAGCAAGACCAGAGTCTGCAGCAGCATCCAGACTCCACCAGGAGCAATGCCTGGTGTGCCCTGCACTCTCCAGCTCAGGAGCATGGTCCAGACACCTTTCCATGCAGGTCACAGAGCTCCTTAACATCTGCAGGATCTGAAGGGAACTGTCAAAGGCCAGTGCTCACTGCTGCCACCTGCTGGGAAGGTCTCCACACTGCATGTTCTCCAAAATGTCCCTCCTTCTTCCAGGAAGGTTGCCTTCCTTCTCCTGAAGTCCTCCTGTGATGCTGAGCCAAGCTGCACAGCTGCTTCAGCATCTCAGGGTGTTGAGCTATGCAGAGCCCCACCCCTCTCCAGAACTTTGTCTTCATCTTCATGTAGGAAACGGTCTCACAGAACATGTGGCATGGCTTGGTTCATCCTATGGGATTCCTAGTTCTCTGCCCTCATGGGAAACACACTCCTGACAGCCCAGGGCAGACAGCGCCACGCACTGGTTGCTCTGTGCACTGCAGCAGCTTGCTGTCTGCTGCTGAGATGGTCTTTAACTACCAGCTGACCACTCTTCCCTCACCTTCCATGTCTGGTTGGTGACAGAGGAAAAAAAATGCACAGGTAGAAGTATCTCTGAAAACCACAATGCCACAGTCCAAACCCTTCCTTATTGACATGTCTTTCTGCACAATATAGATCCTGTGTTTCTCATAATTCTTACTTTTAAATTATTGAAATATTTTGCATTCAATTTAATATTTTAATGTTGCATTAACATATAATTCATGCAAATACACTTAGAGGACCTCCTAACATTGGCCTCCTAGGCAATGCTCCCCTGGACTCAGCCTGTTCTGCAGCATGAGCTAGGATGCCAAGGGCACAGGTGCGCTCTAAACACCAGACCCCTCCTTTCCTGATGAGGAGACTGGCCTGGCAGCAGGTCCTCCCTCATGGAAGATGCAGGTCTGCAGCTCCCCTTGGGAGGGACTGTGCTGTGTGCTCAGGTTCTGCCTTCTTCTGCCACAGAGATTCTCTTGACCAGTCCACACCACACAATCCAAACTGAACTCATGGCCAGAAAGAAGAATGAAATGGTGGCATTTGCTGGTGAATGGACAGAACTGGAGAGCATCATACTAACTGAAATAAGCCAGACTCAGAAAGTCAAGAATCCAATGTTGTCTCCCCTATGCAAATGCCAGAGCAAAGGAAGGGCAAAAAGCAGGGAATCCGATGTCATAAGGACAGAGGGAAGAACAGTGGAGAAGGAGACAGAGATGGAGGGATATTAGGGAACAAGCAAGGGAGGAAATGTGGAATGGATGTGACCACATCACACCTTGTGCATGGACACAGACATTAGTACTGACAGTCATAATCTGCCATGGCCTCAGCCTGGAGGTGCTGATGGTGAGAGTGAAAAGTGTGCTGATCCACTGCCACTGACCCTCAGTGGAACCCAGGCTGCCTGTGGGATGCCCAGGAGATGATCAGCTTAGGAGCCTGTCCTGGCTTCTGCTGGTACCAGGCCAAGTCGTCCTTATGATCAGAATCCCATAAGAGACTCTGGCTGGACTTGCAGCTGATGGTGACCCTCTCTCCTGCAGACACAGCCAGGGAGCCTGGAGTCTGAGTCATCACGATGTCCCCACATGCACCTGAAATTAGGATGGAACATAATCAAACAAGCACACACCATCATACACCATATCATAGGCTACTTAGAATGTGCTTTCTAATGATAATTCATGATTCAATTAGATTCATATCTAGACATTGTTTCACACTAACTCATAATCTTTAAATAACATTATAAATAATTGAAATAATTTTTATACCACGATGTAATTTCTGATCACATGGTGACACTTTTAAATTCCTCACCAGAGGCCCAGAGCCACAGGAACATGCACACCTGGGTCTGGGACACCATCCTCCTGTCCCCTGCCTTCCTGATGAGCTCAGGCCACATGCAATGTCTGCATTTATACAATGTGGGCAGCTGGGTGGGGCCTGCAGCAACCTGTGCAAAGCAGTCAGCACACAGGGGAGGGAATGGCCTGGACTGTGCAGGGGAAGGATCTGATGTCAGTCAAGAGACAAATGACCAGAAAGTGTTGAGAGGGGAGCAGAAAACATGGAACTCAACACAGAAGATGAAAGAGAAGCGTGACTAGATGTGTGAAGGAACAGAGTAGTTTGAATCAAATGTGTCATTCTGCATTGAGTTTCACAGAACTGAGAGGCACCTACGTCACATCATCCATTTGGTGAAAAGAAAAAAATGCCAGAAAAACAGCAAATCAACACACAAAACAGCAAGATGAAGGGAGGGAGGGAGGAAGATGGAGGAAAAGGTAAAGAAGGAAGAGGGACAAAGAGAAGTGACAATTTGGGGCCAGTTTGTATTGCCCATGACCCAGGACAGGTCTGGGCTGTGGTCACCTTGACCCTGAGGCTCTGAGCAGCACTGCCCACACCAGAGCTCCAGGACCTGGCTCTACAGCCACAGCCAGGAGGCAGCCCACCACCCACTCCTGGGGAGACCTGCAGGACCCCTTCAGGCCAGGGGTCAGGCTCTCAGCTAGACTCAGTGAGAACAGGACACTGCACACCACCCTCCCAGGACTGCCAGGAGGGCAGCAGGCTCTGAGTAACTGGGAGATGGAGAGGGAGCAGCAGGACTTCCCTGGACAGTGGGGGCTGCCCCCACCCTGCCAAGGGTGCTCTTCCAAAGAGCATGATGGACAGGGGAAGGGCCCCAACCTGCCTCAGTCCAGCCTCACTGCTGAGCAGCCACGGGGACCCTCTGAGGAGGCAGGGCCACCCCAGCCTCTCCAGTCCTCACACGTGGTTCTGGAAGGCCCCAGAGACCACAGAGTCAGAGCTTCCTGCCTCCAAACTCAGAGGATAACTTGAGTGGGAATGAAAACAACAGAAACAAGACAGTGGAGAGTCCTGCCAGGTGTCAGATTTGGATCTGTGAAAGCATATTGAAAAAGAAATTATAAAATGACATGATGGGCCAGGACATGAAACTAAAAATTAAACACATTAATCAACTAAATATTATTGACACCTGGGGCATTCCATACCCAAAGCAAATTATTTAATTTGCTGTGAAATTTTACCAATAAAGAAGAAAAAATTATAGAGGTTTTGAAATTTGTCCATATATCTGTTGATTGCTTGTAGAACGTTCTTCTCATTTTCCAAATGCAAATCAAAACTACCCTAAGATTTCATCTCACCCCAATTAAAATGTCTATTATCAAGAATACAAGCAACAATAGGTGTTGGCGAGGATCTGGGGAAAAATGTACAGTCATACATTGCTGGTGGGACTGCAAGTTGGTGCAGCCACTCTGGAAAGCAGTATGGAGATTCCTTAGAAAACGTGGAATGGAACCACCCTTTGACCCTGCTATCCCACTCCTTGGCCAATACCCAAAGTACTTAAAATCAGCATACTACAGTAATGCAGCTACATCAATGTTTATAGCATCTCAATTCTCGATAGCTATTTTGTGGACCAATCTAGAAGTCGGTCAATAAATGAATGGATAAAGAAACTGTTGTATATATACAAAATGAAATATTATTCAGCCATGAAGAAGAAGAAAATTATGGCATTTGAAGGTATATGGATGGAGTTGGAGAATATCATTTGCAGGTAAATGGAGGTGGTGAAATAAGCAAATCTCCCCACCCCAAAAAGGTCAAATGATTTCTCTGATGACTATGCATAATGGTGGATGGGAGGGAGGTAAGAACTGAAGAAGGATGGATTGTATAGAGGAAAATATGGGGTTTGTAGGGTGTGGGGGAAGGAAAAATAATAGAATGAGAAGAACATCATTACACTAGATACATGAATGATTACACAAATGGTATGACTCTACTTCATGTACATCCAGAGAAACAAGGTGAACCCCATTTATGTACAATAAATTAAAATTTAAAAAGCAGAAATAATATTTAGAACCAAATAAGATTTAATTTTTCATTTAGACAATGTGATATCCCAATTTTTTACCCATTAGGTAAATATAGTGAAATCACTTTCTCATTTATATATAAACTGGGACTGCTCGGTCCTCCAACATGAGACCACATAGTCCCAGGCTAGAGGAAGTTCCTAATTTTCCAGGGAAAGGAGGTGAAAGATCAGCAATTCCATGCACCTACTTTCTACAAATCGGTCCTGCCCTCTCGACCTTGTCATACTCTAAACTTTTGCTTTCTTCCTCCTAAAATCAGCTCCAACGCATTTTCTTTCATATCATTTATTTCTTTTCACTAAGAAGAGGAAGATGGAGAACTGTGTCTCCAGAATCCAGAAAGCCACCTGCAAACACAGCTGCTCCTCGCAGGGCTTGGAGGGAGCTGCACACTCAGGACAGGACAGTCACAGAGGTGTATTCAGACCAAGGTAGACCATGGCAGGGGCCTGAGCTGGTCAGGGCCCACAATCTACGTTGCACACTCTGCAGAGGGTGTGTCAGATGACCTGGGCTTGGGAAAAGCAGCACATATTGTTGACAGAACAGCACAGGCTCACGCTCTACCAGCTAGGGAGGAGGAAGTGCGAAACCAACGTCCCTGTGCAGTTGATCTGGAACCCTGTCCCCAGTGAACCACTTGGAGCAAGGCCAGGAGAATGTCAGGGCAGATGGAATCACCCTAAGAGAAGAGGAGCCTGGAAACATCCTCTTTTACCAAGGAAATCCTGGAATCATCCTCTTTTAGCAAGGAAATCTCCTGTTAAACCAGGACTGTGACACCTGCTGCCCAGGGTCTCAGACAAAAGCAGCAAAGGGAGAAATACATTCTCTCTCATCAAAGAGAATGAACTAACAGAATCCTCCCTTGTCCACTCTGTCCAGTAGCCTCAAGGGGTTCTTCTATTGGGAAATATTTAGATGACTTATGTGTCACACACATGGAGATGACCAGGACTGGATGTCCTACAGTTTATAGACCCAGCCCCTGTAATTTCACACTCGCTGCCTCAGCTGGACATGTCCCTTCTCCTCTGGCCTTGGGTAGGTCTGCTGGATCTGCAGCTGAAACACAGGTTTCTTTCCCACCAGCTTCTTTTGACCCCTGTGGTCTTCATTCATTCATGAGGTCAGGAAAGGTGATGTCTAACACCGTCCCTGACATTCTTGTATTTCTCCAGGTAACAGCAGACACCAGAAGCTCTGCATCTTCCTCAACCTCATACTGTGGCTAAGAGAAAACTCAGAAGATCCATAGTTGTGAGTTGGGACAGGACTCCTTGACTCCTTAGCTGGGAGGGAGCCAGCAGGGTGGCCACTCTCCTCCCTGAGGCTGACCTGCAGGCAAACTCTATATATTTGAGTCTGTGCTGTCTCAGGGGGCAGGCCCTGGACACCATGACACCCCACATATGCAGGCTTCCATGAAGTCCACACTACAGGCAGCTGGGGCTGTTCTACTGTATTTGTTTAAAATATACAACACATTTCATGTCCCTGGGCTCTCAAGGCAGCCCCCACCTTCCCTCACTCTCTCCACCCCAGCACCCACCAGGGCATTTGCATGCTGCTCCCTGGGGAGGACCTGCCTGCAAGGCTGACATAAAAGCTCAGCTCTAACCTGGCCTTCACTCACCAGGACTCCTCAGCTCACCTTCTCAAAATGAGGCTCCCTGCTCAGATCCTGGGGCTGCTGATGCTCTGGATCCCTGGTGAGGACAGAGGGGATGAGGAAGTTGAAGGGGGAGGGAGGTGAGCCCTGGACCCCCATTCTACCATGTGTGCTCTGTCCACGTGAGATTAGATAAACAGGCCTTGTTGTCCAGGATGGGGCAGGTGAGATTGATTAATGTGAGTGAAAAGATTCCAGAAGAGGCAAGCGAATAGGCTCTGATGGATAAAGTCACTTAACTACAGGGGAATGTGGTAGGTGAATTCTACAGAGGATCTTATAGCTTAAAAAAAATTGATTACTTTAAATGTATGAGTAATTTTACTATATACATCAAAATCATGAAAATCATTTAGCCTAAAATAAGCAAAGAAGGAAAAATACAAGTATTATACTTAAAGTTTATACATAACTTTGCATTGCTCTATGATTATTTCAGGATCCAGTGGGGATATTGTGCTGACCCAGACTCCTCTCTCAGAGCCCATCACCCCTGGACAGCCAGCCTCCATCTCCTGCAGGTCCAGTCAGAGCCTCCTTCACAGTGATGGAAACACCTATTTGCGCTGGTTTGTACACAAGCCAGGCCAGTCTCCACGGAGACTAATATACAAGGTTTCCAACCTGGACACAGGGGTCCCAGACAGGTTCAGTGGCAGTGGGTCAGGAACAGACTTCACACTGAAAATCAGCAGGGTGGAGGCTGAGGATGCTGGAGTCTATTACTGTGGGCAATATTTACAATCTCCTCCCACAGTGGTGCAGCCCTGAACAAAAACCTCCTGCCTGGGTGGCCCAGCTGCCACAGGTGCTGCTGGTCTGGCAGCAGCTCAGCAGATGCTCTGAGTGTGTGAGAGGAAGATGCTGGGGACTCAGGGAACAGGGTGCAGCTGAGGGCTGTGGACCATGACTGCCTCGGCCACAGCTCAGGCCAAACCCATTCATGGCCCTGTCAGCTGCAGCAGCCTGGCCTGGCACATGGAGGACAGGAGCAGAGGGGTCCAGGCACCTCTGATGAACAGACAGGATGAGCATGAACACTGCCCATTGAGCAGGACCTGTGCCCGGGGCAAGACTCTGGCACAAGGAGGTGATGGTGTAGGGAACATCTCGAGTTCTGCAGGCTTTGACACCTGCATGGGGGCTAGACTGCCCCTTAAAACTGGGAGTCCACAAAGAAATGGGGAGGGGGTGGCAGTTACAACCACATGCTACATAAACCATGTTTTCTCAGAAATCCTCAGCACATGTTCAGAAGGGCAAGCTCACATCCCACAAGTCAAGGATAAGCTGGTCAGGATGCAAGGGGGAAGGGGAAGGTGTTGGCTTCAGTGCCAGTGGACTCGTGAGAAAAGGGGGGCCATTTCACACAGGGTGAGATGACTGATCAAAACGGGGTCAGATTAGCTTAATTTTTAAATCAGCCCATAACAAGAGCTTCCACTGTAACTCAGAAATGACATGGAGGGGACTCGGTACCTGAACTGTGAAGTTACCTACCTTACTTATTAATGTGGGTCAAATAATAAAACACCCTGGAAAACAACAAAGTATATAAGAGGAGAGGAGAGAGAAGGAGGGAGAGCGTGGAGGGAGAGGAGCCGAAACAATGTCTTAGAAAATGACATTCAAACACAAATTCTGTGACCAGAAAATTGAGGTTTCAAAGGAAATATAGAAACCTTTTCACAAGGAAGCTGGAGAACACATCCTGGGTCTTTGCACAGCACAGGAAATGACCACACGACTCTTCCAGGCAAAAGCAGGTGCAGCAGAGCAAGGCCTCCATTGCACAGAGGAGGGTAAAACAAGGAATGATTGATAAAATTTCCTTTTTTATCTAAATGCCTTTAATATTTAATGGACTGTGTGCTCACAACTCTACCATGGCAGCAAGGGGTGTGTAGCGTCCAAGTGTCAAACAACTGACAGCAGCACAATTGAAACCCCTTTCCTGCAGAATCATGGGGCAGAGAATGCTGAGAGGAAGCTCCAGGCAGGAGGCCTCCAGGGAGAATCAGGAACAGGCTCAGCCTCTCAGAGGCCCAGTGCCCTGCCTCCCGAGTCCCCTCCAGCTGTTCAACACTCTCCCTCCACACAGGACAGGGCTGGCCTCTTCCCAATCCAGTGCCAGAAAGTATCTGTGAGTGACCTGAGAGGCCAGGACACTGAGACTCTTGCCTGCTGACCACTCTGGGAGGTGGAACTGCTCCAGGGGAAGCCAGAGGACACCTGGTGAGGACCCCCAGGCAGCCCAGAGCAGGGCACAGTGAGAACCCCAGACCCTGGGCAATGGCAGCATCCACTGAACCAATGTAGGGGGAGGACCCATGGAGATCCAGCAGAGAAGTCTCTCCATGCTGCACCTGTGGCTCACGTCCCACACACCTGCAGACACACCTGGAGCCAGAACCACCCAGGAAGCCACTCCTGATTCCTCACCCAGAGAAAGAGCAGGGAGAGTGAAAGGCTAATGGTTAAACTGCTGGTTGGGGCAAAGTTTTACACAGAAACACACAGTGCCTGCAGAGGAAAGGAAATAAGTTCAACAAAGTATTGGCAACACTTCAATTTCAATGGCTCCATGAACAACAGTGCTTCACTGGGTCATTAATCACCCTGAAGTAGAGTACAACCTCACAGAACCTTGCAGAGGTCAGCTGACATGAGCTTATCTGGCAAAATGCAGAGCTGTTCTATTTTGTCTCTTCTACTGTTTGACTTGTTAAACTGTGACTTATTTACTTATTTATTATTTCACTTTTGAGACAGAGTTTTACTTTACAGGTAAAAATAGTCACTCCCTTTCCAGGCTCCTTTCCCACAGCACAGTGACAGGCCATGTGCTCCACATGGTGCAAACACATGGAGACAGAAAATTTTCAACCTCTGTGGAGTAAAAATGGCTGAAACTTTCCCAGATTTTAGGAAGAATATGGACATTCAGGATAACTGAGCTTCCAGGTCCCAGATAAAACCAGCCTAGGAATGAGAGTAGAGTGAAGCAGACATTATTGCCTCCTGTGCATGTTTGACTGTGTGACTTCTGTGATCCTGCAATATGTATAATCAGAAAAATGAGAGATGACACTGAATTTCTGTATGATCTATCAAAACTTATAAATGCATTCTATGGCTATGTACAGCTAATTAGAACAAATAAAATTTTTTAAAAAATTGTAAAAGAAGGTCACACTAAAGTATATTCTAAAGAAATTATTAAAACATAAAGACAGAGACAGTGTTGAAAGGAAAAGGAAAAAACAAGCCCTTAACATCCTCGGGAACTTCCACAGGACTACCAGAGGTTTCTCAAAAGAAACATGCAGGCAGGAGGAAAGAGAATTCAATCACACAAAATGCTAGGAATATAAGTGAACCATGAATAACCAGTCAACCATCACACCTTTCTCCAAACAATTTCTAAGTAAACTTTAACAATTATCAAAATTTTGCCAGTTCTTGAGGCCATAAAATTTGGATGCTAGATAATGAGCTCCTGTGCCTCTTGCTATTGCTTGCTCTTGCACGGTCCTTGAAGGCAGTGAAGGTTTTCACGGGTGTATACTATTTCACTACATGCACTTTCCTCCTTTTATGTATCCATTCTACTCTTGTTCAGCACTTAGCTGTTTCAGTGTGCAGTTATCACAGATAACAATGTGAGGTCACTGCACAAGGGGACGTGTGCACATCTGCGTGCTCTGAGAGGAACACCTGGATCACAGGGTACGTGCATGGTCAGGGAGTTCTCCAACTCAGGTGCATTCACATTCCCAAACACAGGAGAGTGATCTGGATCATTCACCATGCTGTGCTCAATGATCTTCATGGTTTAATTTTGTGGTCTTTCATCTGAAGGTTCCTGGTGAAATTGTTGCAACTTTCACCCTGATAATTATTGAAACTGAGCACACTTCACTACTAGAAGCCCATTTGCATGTGAGGCTGACAGAGAAACTTTCCTGTGAAGAGGTCCTGTCCACAGTTCTTGTAGTGTCACCTTTGTCACAAAAGCTGACTGTCTAGGCACCCACCTGTACCTTGACACCTGGTTAGATCCACTGGGCCCTTGTCTGGGCTCACCAGCACCAGGGTCCTGCACCCATAGTGTAAGAACTCTTCATGTTGCTTCTTCTTATTTGCTTCCTGTGCTTCCTATCAATCATAGGCTGGAGGAGCAGTACTGCACTGAGCAGGGCATGCACACCTTCAGGGACATCCACTCACGTGGGTCTGATCTGATGGGAGAGTGCTGGAGCTGACAAGGACACAGGAACAGGGTGCAGAGGATCTTCTCTGAGCCCAACACAACCTCCCAGTGACCCTGAAAGCCTGGTGCTTTTGAGAAGGGCTCTCAGCAGGTGGAGGAAGCAGGAGGAGCAGCTGGGGCAGCCCAGCCTCACACTTCTGCTTCCCTGGGAGGTTTTTGTCATGGCCTGTATCACTGTGGGAGGGTAATTGTAATACTGTAGACAGTAATAAGTGGCCACATCTTCAGGCTCCAGGCTGCTGATGGTGAGAGTGTAATCTGTCCCAGATCCACTGCCACTGAACCTTGTGGGGACCCCAGATTCCAACCTGTTTGCATCATAGATCAGGAGCTTAGGAGCTTGCCCTGGCTTCTGTTGGTACCAGTTTAAGTTATTGCTAATGCCCTGACTGGCCCTGCAAGTGATGGAGACTCTTTCTCCTGGAGATGTAGACAGGGAGGATGGAGACTGGGTCATCAAGATGTCACATCTGGCACCTGAAATTGGACACATGAAAAGAAATATGCACACAATTAATCATGTTATAAGAGGATTTCCCTGAACACCAGGCAGTAGTGATCACATTGATCTGAGCAATTCCCCACTTGTCCCTCCTTACCTGGGAGGCAGAGCAGCAGGAGCCCCAGGAGCTGAGCAGGGGTCCTCATGTCCATGCTGTGTCCTGACTGGGACTGACTCCTGCACAGGGTGTGAGCAGCCTATTAAGAAGTCCTCAGGGCAGTGGGCTGTGCTCTGGGCACATGCAAATCAGCAGGGTGGGCAGGCTGGGCACAGCTGCAGGGTGGCTCCTCTCAGTCACTCAGCCCTGGCCAAGTGTCCCCAGGTGTCCCAGTAAAGACCAGGGCACCACAGATTTGCCTAGAGGGAATGTGTTTCCCCAGGAGAAAAACCTCAGAACCATTCCTCTTTCCTGGGTGTGGAGTGACCTCTTACCCTCATCATAGTTCAGGACCCACTTCTCCTGCCCACTCTACAAAGGAGAGGAGGTCATTAGCTCTATCACAATCCCACCACCCACAACAGATTTTACACACATCTTGCTTTTGGTTTCTCTGCACAATAGTTATTCCAGAGAGGCTTCCTCCACGCCTGACTCCTGGAAGACATGGCATGATCCCTGATAAGTGTTTCCAGCCAGAAATGCAAAGAGGTGTAAGAGGAACAAGAGAAGAGCACAAAACTAATCAAGCTCAGGGGTGGTGATTGTAAGAGGGGAAGGTCGTTCACCGTGTGCATATGCTGTCCTGCCATCCCAGCTGAACCCTCATCCTCCTGCACTCTGAAGGCTCTGTCCTGCCCTCTGACCTAGGTCTGCTAATGTCCAGGATGGCCCTTCTACTCCTGAAGTTCAGCGCCCTGTCTGTCTGTGTGCTGCTTTTCCTCTTTTATTTATTTATTTATTTATTTATTTATTTTGATACATTGTACACAAATGGGGTATCACTGTTGTTTCTCTGGTTATACACAAAGTAGAGTCACACCATTTGTGTAATCACACATGTACATAAGGTAATGATGTGTATCTCATTCTATTATTTTTCCTTCCCCCAACTCCTCTTCACCATGTTTTTCCTCTATATAATCCATCCTTCCTCCATTCTTGTCATCCTCCCACCCCCCATTAAGTATCATCATCCACTTATCAGAGAGATCATTTGGCCTTTGGTTTTTTTGGGATTGGCTTATCTCACTTACCATAATATTCTCCAACTGTATCTGTTTACCTGCCAATACGATAATTTTATTCTTCTTTATGACTGAATAATATTCCATTGTGTATATATATTACAGTTTCTTTATCCATTCACCAATTGAAGGATATCTAGGTTGGTTCCACAATCTAGATATTGTGAATTGAGCAGATATGAAAATTGATGTGACTGCATCACTGTAGTATGTTGATTTTGGGTATAGGCCAAAGAGTGGTTAACTGGGTCAAATGGTGGTTCCATTCCTGACTAACACAGAAGGTGTTGGGAAATACACTTGAACTGAAATAAAGCAAATAGTATTCCAGGCTTTTGTAATTACATCAAAATGAATCCTAAAGTTATTTACAACTACAAATAACAAGCAAATAAGATAAAAATGACAGACAAAACATGTAATACAAATTTTCTTATTTATTAAAAGTTCAAAATGATTTAGATGATATTTTTTCTTTCTTTCTGTTAATATTATATTTTTTCACTTTCATAAACATATAACTCCTCTAAAACCTCTTCTCTGAGACACAAAATCAAGCCTGTGAGTACGTGGGGCCCTGATACCATCTTCCTGTCTGTCAAGCTGTTTGCACTCAGGCCTGTCTCCAGGGGAAGCCTGTTAACAGAGATCTGAGCAGCTTCCTTGGGCCCCAGCAGCCCCCAAACTGCCCCGAGAATGTGGCAGCAAATGTTTAGGGGCAGTGAGGCTTGAGGACCAATGACCTGAAGAGGAGGCAAGTCAGTAGGAAGGCCAGGTGACCACACCAAGGGAAGACCAGAAAACAACTGAAAACCACATCCATCAGTAAATTCCAGTATGCTTACATAAAATATATTCACATCAACTGTTCTCTTTCTTTGGTTTAATATAGTAAATGTAGAATATATTGTTATTTAAATATTTATTCCTCTCTGGTTTTCTCTCTTTTAGACAAAATTTTATTCATTAGTTTTTATTGGTATTTTCTAGGTATACATGGCAATAGAAAATCTGTTGCCATAATCATAAAAGCACGGAATATAATTTGTTCTAATGCAGGATTTCTCTTCCCTTCCTCCTGCCCTCCCATGTTCCCACCCTTCTTCTTTACTGATCCTTCTGTGATTTACTCTTTTTGTTCTTTTTTTTTATTGTAAACAAATGGGATACATGTTGTTTCTCTGTTTGTACATGGCGTAAAGGCATACCATTTGTGTAATCATAAATTTACATAGGTAATGTTGTTTGATTCATTCTGTTATTTTTTCCCTTCCCCCCACCCCTCGCACCCCTCTTTTCCCTCTATACAGTCCTTCCTTCCTCCATTCTTGCCCCCCTCCCTAACCCTATCTCTGCCATTAACACTAACCCGATCCCACCCCCAATTATGTGTCATCATCCACTTATTAGCGATATAATTTGTCCTTTGGTTTTTTGAGATTGGCTTATCTCACTTAGCATGATATTCTCCAATTTCATCCATTTACCTGCAAGTGTCATAATTTTATCATTCTTTATGGCTTAATAATATTCCATTGTATATATATACCACAGTTTCTTTATCCATTCATCAATTGAAGGACATCTAGGTTGGTTCCACAATCTGGCTATTGTGAACTGAGCAGCTATGAACATTGATGTGGCTGTATCTCTGTAGTATGCTGATTTTAAGTCCTTTGGGTATAGGCCAAGGGGTGGGATAGCTGGGTCAAATGGTGGTTCCATTCCAAGTTTTCTAAGGAAACTCCACACTGCTTTCCAGAGTGGTTGCACTAATTTGCAGCCCCACCAGCAATGTATGAGTGTACCTTTCTCCCCACATCCTCGCCAACACCTGTTGTTGCTTGTATTCTTGATTATCGCCATTCTAATTGGGGTGAGATGGAATCTTAGGGTGGTTTTGATTTGCATTTCTCTTATTACTAGAGATGTTGAACATTTTTCCATATGTTTGTTGATTGCTTGTAGATCTTCTGTGAAGTGTCTATTCATTTCCTTAGCCCATTTGTTGATTGGATTATTTGCATTCTTGGTGTAGAATTTTTTGAGATCTTTATAGATTCTGGAGATTAGTGCTCTACCTGAAGTATGATTGGCAAAGATTTTCTCCCACTCTGTAGGCTCTTTCTTCACATTGTTGATAGTTTCCTTTGCTGAGAGAAAGCTTTTTAGTTTGAATCTATCCCAGTTATTGATTCTTGCTTTTATTTCTTGTGCTATGGGAGTCCTGTTGAGGAAGTCTGGTCCTAAGCCGACATGTTGAAGCTCTGGACCTACTTTTTCTTCTATAAGATGCAAAGTCTCTGGTCTGATTCTGAGGTCCTTAATCCATTTTGAGTTTAGTTTCATGCATGGTGAGAGATATGGGTTTAGTTTCATTCTGTTGCATATGGATTTCCAATTCTCCCAGCACCATTTGTTGAAGAGGCTATCTTTTCTCCATTGCATATTTTTGGCCCCTTTGTCTAGTATGATAAAATTGTATTTATTTGGGTTTGTGTCCGTGTCCTCTATTCTGTACCATTGATCCATCTTTCTATTTTGGTACCAATACCATGCCGTTTTGGTTACTATTGCTTTGTAGTAGAGTTGAAGATATGGTATTGCGATACCCCCTGCTTCACTCTTTCTGCCAAGGATTGCTTTAGCTATTCTGGGTTTTTTATTCTTCCAGATGAATTTCATAATTGCTTGCTCTATTTCTGTAAGGTACATCATTGGGATTTTAATTGGAATTGCACTGAATCTGTATACTTTTGGTAGTATGTTCATTTTGACAATATTAATTCTTCCTATCCAAGAACATGGGAGATCTTTCCATCTTCTAAGGTTTTCTTTAATTTCTTTCTTTAGTGTTCTGTAGTTCTCATTGTAGAGGTCTTTCACCTCTTTTGTGAGATTGATTCCCAAGTATTTTTTTTTCTATGCTATTGTTAATGGGGTAGTTTTCCTAATTTCTCTTTCTGAAGTTTCATCACTTATGTATAAAAATGCATTAGATTTATGTGCATTGATCTTATATCCTGCTACTTTACTGAATTCACTTATGAGTTCCAAGTTTTCTGGTGGAATTTCCTGGTTCCTCTAAGTATATAATCATATCATCAGCTAAAAGGGATAGTTTGAGTTCTTCTTTTCCTATTCGTATCCCTTTAATTTCTTTGGTGTGTCTAATTGCTCTGGCTAGAGTTTCGAGGACGATATTGAAAAGAAGTGGTGAAAGAGGGCATCCCTGCCTTGTTCCAGTTTTTAGGGGGAATGCTTTCAGTTTTTCACCATGTAGAATGATAATAGCATGGGCTTAGCATAGATGGCCTTTACAATGTTAAGGAATGTTCCCACTATCCCTATTTTTTCTAGTGTTTTGAGCATGAAGGGGTGCTGTATTTTATCAAATGCTTTTTCTGCATCTATTGAAATAATCATGTGATTCATGACTTTAAGTCTATTGATATAGTGAATTACATTTTTTGATTTCCTGATGTTGAACCAACCTTGCATCCCTGGGATGAAACCCACTTGATCATGGTGCACTATCTTTTTAATGTTTTTGTATGCGATTTGCTAAAATTTTGTTGAGAATTTTTGCATCAATATTCATTAAGGATATTGGTCTGAAATTTTCTTTCCTCAATGTGTCTCTGTCTGATTTATGTATCAGGGTAATATTGGCTTCATAGAATGAGTTTGGGTGGGTTCCCTCCTCTTCTATTTTATGGAATACTTTGAGAAGTATTGGAATGAGCTCTTCTTTAAAGGTTTTGTAGAACTCAGCTGAGAACCCATCTGGTCCTGGACTTTTCTTTGTTGGTAGGCATTTGATGACTTCTTCTATTTCATTACTTGAAATTGGTCTATTTAAATTGTGTATGTCCTCCTCGTTCAGTTTAGGCAATTCATATGTCTCTAGAAACCTGTTGATGTCTTTGAAATTTCCTATTTTGATGCAGTATAGATTTTCAAAATAGCTTCTAATTACGTTTTGTATTTCAATCATGTCTGTTGTGATATTTCCTTGTTCATTCCGAATTTTAGTGATTTGGGTTTTCTCTCATCTTCTCTTTGTTAGTGTGGCTAAAGGTTTATCAATTTTGTTTATTTTTTCGAAGAACCAACTATTTATTTTGTCAATTTTTTGTATTGTTTCTTTTGTTTCAATTTCGTTGATTTCAGCTCTGAGTTTAACTATTTCCTGTCTTCTACTACTTTTGGTGTTGGTCTGTTCTTCTTTTTCTAGGGCTTTGAGCTGTAGTGTTAGGTCGTTTATTTTTTGAGTTTTACTTCTTTTATAGAATGCGCTCCATGAAATAAATATTCCTTTAAGTACTGCTTTCATAGTGTCCCAGAGATTTTGATATGATGTTTCTTTGTTCTCATTACCTCTAAGAATTTTTTAATTTCCTTCCTAATATCTTCTGTTATCCATTCATCATATAATAGCATATTGTTTAATCTCCAGGTGTTGGAGTAGTTTCTGTGTTTTACTCTTTCATTTATTTCTAACTTCAATCTATTATGATCTGATAGAATGCAAGGTAGTGTCTCTATCTTCTTGTATTTGTGAACATTAGCTTTGTGGCATAATATATTGTCTATTTTAGAGAAGGATCCATGTGCTGCTGAGAAGAAAGTGTATTCGCTCTTGGTTGGATGGTATATTCTATAAATGTCTGTTAAGTCTAAATGATTCATTGTGTTACTGAGCTCTATGGTTTCTTTGTTCAATTTTTGTTTGGAAGATCTGTCCAGTTGTGAGAGAGGCATGTTAAAATCACCTAGTATTATTGTGTTATGGTCTATTTGGTTTCTAAAATTGAGAAGGATTTGTTTGACATACATGGATGAGCCACTGTTTGGGGCATAGATGTTTATGATATATATGTCTTGCTGATTTATGCTTCCCTTAAGCAGTATGAAATGTCCTTTTTTATCCCTTCTGACTAACTTTGGCTTGAAGTCCACATTATCTGAAATGAGGATGGATACTCCAGCTTTTTTGCTGAGTCAATGTGCATGGTATGTTTTTCCCCATCCTTTCACCTTTAGTCTATGGGTATCTCTTTCTATGAGGTGAGTCTCTTGCAGGCAATATATTGTTGAATCTTTCTTTTTAATCCAATCTGCCAGTCTATGTCTTTTGATTGATGAATTCAGGCCATTAACATTCAGGGTTATTAATGAGATATGATTTGTATTCCCGGTCATTTGGTTCATATTTAAAATTTTTGACACATCTTGGTTCCTCCCATATTTGACAGTTTCTTTAGGATAATTCCTCCCGTTGCTGATTTGCTTCTTTGTTTTTTATCTCTTCCTCATGGAATATTTTGCTGAGAATGTTCTGTAATGCTGGCTTACTTTTTGTAAATTCTTTTAGCTTTTGTTTATCATGGAATGATTTTATTTCATCGTCAAATTTCAAGGTAAGTTTTGCTGGGTATAAGATTCTTGGTTGGCATCCATTTTGTTTCAGAGCTTGAAAAATGTTGTTCCAGGTCCTTCTAGCTTTTAGGGTCTGGATTGAAAAATCTGCTGATATCCGTATTGGTTTCCCCCTGAATGTAATTTAGTTCTTTTCTCTCACAGCCTTTAAACTTCTGTCTTTATTTTGTATGTTAGGTATTTTCATTATAATGTGCCTTGGTGTGGGTCTGTTGTAATTTTGTGTATTTGGAGTCCTATAAGCCTCTTGAACTTGATTTTCCATTTCATTCTTCAGATTTGGGAAATTTTCTGATATTATTTCATCGAATAGATTGTTCATTCCTTTGGTTTGTTTCTCTAAGCCTTCCTCAATCCCAATAATTCTCAAATTTGCCTTTTCATGATATCCGATCATTCTTGGAGATTCTTTTCATGATTTCTTACCATCTTCTCTGTTTGTTCAACTTTGCTTTCAAGGTTAAATATTTTGTCTTCAATATCTGAAGTTCTGTCTTCCAGGTGTTCTATCCTATTGGTTATGCTTTCTATGGAGTTCTTAATTTGGTTTATTGTTTCCTTCATTTCAAGGATTTCTGTTTGGTTTTTTTTCAATATCTCTAACTCTTTATTGAAATGATCTTTTGCTTCCTGAATTTGCTCTGTTAACTGTCGATTGGTGCTATCATTCAATGCCTGCATTTGCTCTTTCATCTCATCATTCAATGCCTGCATTTGCTCTTTCATCTCATCGTTTGCTTCCCTGATCATTTTAATTATGTACATTCTGAACTCCCTTTCTGTCATTTCTTCTCTCATGCTGTCATTGGATTTTACTGATGTAATATCTAGATTTGTTTGGGGCATTTTCTTCCCTTGTTTTCTCATATTGTTCAGGAATCAGTGGATCATTAAGATATTGCAGATTTTATCTATTGACTTATTATGTCCCTGAAGATTGCTAGTATATCCCCTCTTATCCTTCAGTAGCCTGCAGTCTTGGAGGAAGTTGATAATGCGGTGCTCCACAAGGAAGCTGCCTCTCTAGGGGTGGTGACACTCAGGTGGGGTATATTCCCTGATAGTGGGCAGAGGTGCCTCCACTTGTTGACCAATGGTCATCCAAAGGGGAACTAGGCTGCGGGCTGAGGCAAGGCCTGTTTGTGCCTGTGTCTCTGTTTTTACTGTCTTTGTGAGAAAACCTCACCCGGCAGGGAAGACTCACCCGGTGGGGAGGTCTCACTGGTCAGTTCCCCTCCTAGAGGTTCCCCTCAATCTACAACTACCACCTGGACTGGGCTGCCTTCCTCTGCAAGGTTCCCAGGGGCCCGGACCTACCTCCTGGCCCTGGGAGCCTCACCCTTCGCAGACGAGTCTCCTTAGTCTGCCTCTCCTCAGAGAATCTGCCCGCAGTCCTGGAACCTTCGCTCCGCCCCTAAGCGTGTCTCTGTGCGTCTCTTCCACAAAGAAGCTGCCTAAGTCCTGGGACCCTGCTCTGCACCTAATCACCTGGCTATGTGGCCCCTCCTCTGAGCCGCCACCTGGAGCCCTGTACAGTTTCTCCGAGTCCCAGTGACCCGCCACACACCTCTTCCTCCAGATAGCCACCCAGTGTTCCGACGCAGTCACTAGGAGTCCAAGCAACTCACTTCCTGACTCCTCCTCCCGCCAACCGCCCGTAGCCCTAGGCAGTCACTCCGAGTCCAAGTGACCCACCCTGTTCCTCCTCCTCCTCAGGGTAGCCCCCCAGGTGTTCAGGAGTGGTTGCTCCGAGACCAAGCGACCCACCACGCTCCTCCTCCAGGCAGGCCACTGGTGTTCAGGAGCGGTCGCTTTGAGTCCAACCAACTCACCACTGGCCTCCTCCTCTGAGCAGCCACCCGGAGCTCTCATGCAGTCACTCCTATACCAAGCAACCCGCCACCTTCCTCCTCTTCATCCAGGCAGGCCCCCGGTGTTCAGGAGCGGTCACTCTGAGTCTAAACAGCTCTCCATGCTGCTCCTCCTCTGGCAACCTCCTGTAGCTCTGGTGTAGTCCCTCCGAGTCCAAGCGACCTGCCATGCTCCTCCTCTTCCTCCAGGCAGCCCCCCCCTGTGTTCAGAAGCGATCACTCTGAGTCCAAACAGCTCGCCACACAGCTCCTTCTCAGGCAGCCGCCCGGAGTCCCAGTGGTTGCTCCGAGTTCAAGCGCTGTGCTGAGCAGCCACTTCTATGATGTTCCCAGTTGTCCGTGTTTACCGCTCCAGCGGGGGGAGGGGCGTCTCGCCGGGAAACTGTACTTCACAAGGTTCCCTGTGTTCCAGGACTACCGCCCCATCCGGGACACCTCCCCAATGGGAGAGACTCATCCAGCGGCTTTGAGTTGGTCCCAAGACTCACACTATCTCCTCTTTTGAATCCTGCATCCTGGAGCAACATGAAATGCAGCCACCCTTTAGTCCGCCATCTTGAAACCCCCCCCCCGTGATTTACTCTTATTTGCTGCACTTGGTGTCCTGTGGATATACTTGACGGTGAAAGGTGGAATTCACGGTGCTGTGCTCCTATGTGTACATAGGAGAGCCAGCTCAGGTTCATTCCACTCTCCTTCCCTGTCCCATCCTCCTCCCACCACTCCTTCCCCTTCCTAACTCCACTCATCTCTCATCATTTTCTTGACCTCTCTCCCCAACTTACCTTGGAGAAGCTTCCTCATAGAAGAGAAAACAGTGGACATTTGTCTTTTGGGACCTAGTTTATTTCAACTGTCCTCTTTCAAAACACCTGTCCTCAATGGGAGGCCATAAGTTACCTGTGTCTGCCAGCATGCAAAGGTGGTGCCATTACCTGCACACATCCATGCCACTGGCAGAACGAGGAGCCGGGCTCAGGTGCATGACCTGCCTCTCAGATTCTCTTTTAGGACTTAAGTGCACATGTGAAGTCCCTCTGACATCTCAGTCACCCCAGCACACACAAACCAGAGCTCTGACAATCCCCTGGTCAGAAGCAGGACCTCAGAGTTTCCCAGCACGCCATAAGTCCCTTGGCCACCTCTCTGCAGGCCATACCTTTCTAAATACCAATTCAAGGCTCCTGGACTCCTTGTCATTAAGACCCAAGTGTCACTGCTCCTCCTAGTGGTGAAAGGAAAAATAGCATCAGTTCTCAGACCTGGTGAGCAGTGCTTCATTTATTCCTATCTAAACGAGATGCAGCTACACACAAATAATAGCATCCTGAACACTCTAGGCAGAGGACACTGGAAGAAGGCCAGCAGAACCCTGGGCTTCCATAGCTTCCACATCCCTGTGAAGGAGAGACAATACACGAACAGGTCACTTTCCACTCTAGCTGCCACCCTGACCGTTCTGTGACCCCTCCCACTGGAGCACTGCTGTTCCTCAGGACAGGTGGGACCATGGGCATCCAGGTCCACTAGTGTCTCCTGTCCAAGTTGGTGCTGTTTGGCATTGTGTTTCCTGTAAACATAGAGTGAAATATAGGCTCTTTATATCCAGTTATCTGAATGATCTTAGGGTGGAAGGCAGTAGACTTTTGGTCTGTCATGTCCCTGAAGCTCTGCTGCTTTATTCAAAAGTGGGGGGGACCCAGTTTTAGCACAGCATCTTTTAATGAAGGGCACTCTCTGTTACATTATTCTTAATATTTTTTTAATTCAGTTTTCCAAGGTTAATGGAGAAAAACCAGCCTTTTCCTTTTGGTCTTTTGGATTTGCAGAGATCCCTCCTTGGAAATGCTACTGGTTCTTTCTGAAATTCATAACCCATTGCTATGACCTCAGATGGATGTGCTGACATGTGTCTCCTTTCAAAGCTCCCAGTACTGTGTGGAGTCCACTTGGTTTTGTGAATCCTGCCTTCACTCTAGCATGACATGAAAGACAGTGATTAGCCTTTGAGAGAAGCATCTCCTTCCCTGAGGTGGGCTGTCAGTGGATGGTCTTTATGTGATGTCAATCACATGCAGAGAATCTCAGATTGCTCATGGAGAGAGAGACACAAGAATCACACATAGTTGGAGCATCCAATCCTGAATCTACTGGCAAATGTTGATATTCATGAACCTTGAAAACAATTAGATATAATCAGTAATCCAGGTATGAGTGTCTGAGGACTTGCTCTAAGTCAGAGAAGGAAAGAAAATATTGATGAAAGTGGGGTTATGTTGCAGAACTCAGAGAAACTAGTGATATTTGTTCATGAGATAAAAAGGAGATAAGAGATTTCAGGAGGCTTCTGGGTCTCTGCTTGGACAGAGAAACTGCCTGAGTGTAGCATGACAGTGGTGATCCTTGAACAGAATCAGCTGCAGAAGAGAGGAGACAGAGAAGACAAGCCACCAGATTGTCCATGCATGAGACTGCAAAGGTGGTGTGTGTCTGGGAGACTGAGAAGGGCAAACTACCTTCACCCAGAGGAGGCTGGCCACAGAGAGCATCAGCATGGGGCCATCTGGGCCATGGGAATGAGCACAGAAATGAGAAATGAGTTTCTGAGTAAGACCCAGGGCCATGGATAAGGGGTGTGGAAGAAAGAAAAGTTCCAGAAAAAGACAAGGAAATGTCTGATGCAGGCTGCATTGACATGTTTTCAATGTGTCCTGTAAACTTTTGGTATTGGAAACTTAATCAATGTACAGAATATGGAGTTGATCAGCTCTCCTCAGCTGGGTGTCCCAGAAGCAATGACTATGGTGGCTTATGTAAGTCAGAAGGCTAAGGCTTGCAAAGTCTTACATAATCTATGATGGCATATTTAGCAGCAGTGCAAACATAGTCTTAGGTACCCATGATGTCATACTTGACTGGCTGCTGACATGGTTGTAGTTCCTTTTATAAACCTGTGTCTCCCATTTGGTGCCTGCATCATATGAAGAAGAAGTAAACAGCTCCCCCCACCCAGATGACATGCAGATGGGGGCACTATGCCCCGGAATTACCAGCCTCAAGAAGTATGAAGACATAAATTTATTTTCTTTATAAATTGTCTAATTCTGGGTTTTCCATCATAGCAACAGAAGATGGACTAAAAGCTGGTGATGACAGAGGTGAGATAGAGAAGAAGGTATGTGAGGTCTGACAGAGCAGGCTGGGTCCTGGGACCATTCAGCAACACCTCAGTGGAGATCATGGTTCTGGGGTGCCTACACCAGGAGAGTGTGAGCCAAGGGCCAAGAGCTCCTAGGATTTACTCACCAGTGAGTTTTCTTCAGTAGGTTCAGGACAGGACAGGCCAACAGGCTTGCCTCTGCCCTCAGAGACTCCTCTGAATGAGGCCACGGTGCTGTATCTGTCACAGCTGCATCCCAGACAGGAAGCATCCAATGATCCTCACTCAGCAACCTCTCTGGGCAGGTATCAGGAAGGGCCAGGTCCTTAAGCACAGGTATCTCCATACTTGAGCACAGTAGGTATCTGCACACCTGCACCTGAAGGCTGCAGCTGCTGGGAAGGAGTGAACCTGAACCCTCCACCACTGAGCCTGGGGTGCCCCATGGGCCCAGCAGCAGCTGGTCACTGAGGAACATGGGAAACTCCTGGCTTGTGAGAGAACCATGGGAGTCTGTTCTCCTAATCAATGTGCATAAGGTTCTCACCAGCTCTGCAGATGACGGTGACTTCTCTGGGACACAGTCCTTGATGCTCATGTCTGAGAATGATCAGTTTGTTCTCAGGACCTGACATCATAGACCAAGACGAGACCCCCAGTGTTACGCTTCTTTATAAGAGACTGAGCAGGAAGTTCTGTCTGTAATGGTAAAGCTGGGGAAGTACATCATGCTGTGACAAGTCACTTCCTTTTAGAGCTCAGAGTTGACTGACCAAGAAGGAACAGGGAGGAGCTGTTCAACCTGTTCAGTTTCCTCACCTGTAACACAGAACTGCAGGGTCACAGGGCCTGACCACAGGCCCTGTTTCCCTTTCTTTTGGTCAATATTTTTTATCTTTTTAAAGAATCAACCACGTGGCATTAACTCTTTGTATATTTTTATTCTCAATTTCATTAATTTTAGCTATAATCTTATTTCCTGTGTTCTACAAATTTTTAATCACTTAGCTCTTGCTTTTCTAGGACCTTGAATTGTAGCATTAATCATTTATTTGGAATCTTTCTGTTATCTTAAGGTAGTACTCAATGCTATACACATTCCTCTTAGTACTAGTTTCATATTGTCCCAGAGAATGTGAAATGTTGTATCTCTATTCTCATTTGTTTCTAAAAACTTTTTAATTTCCTCTCTCATTTCTTCTGTAATCCATTTATACCTCAATAGAGTGAGTTCCAATCTTCAAGTGTGTATGTGGTTTATATAACTTATCTTACTGATGATTTCTACTTTAATTCCATTATAATCTGCTAGCATGCATAAGATTATATCATTTCTTGTATTTGATAAGACTTATACTATACCTAGCATAAGGTTTGTTTTGGAAAATGTTCCATGAGCTACTGATAATAAAGTAAATTCATCTGTTTTGGGGGAGAAATATTGTGTATTGTTGTCAATTACATCCATTGTATTTGTATTATTAATTAATTAGAAATGTTTTTATGTATTTGATGCCTGGATAACCTGTATATTGGTGAAAGGGATATGTAGAAAACTCCCAGTATTGTCATAGTGGGGTCTCCAAGGGATTTTTGTCAAGCAATATTTTAAGGTAATGTAAGGTGTTGAGGGCCGTCTTGGACAAGATGGTGCCTGGCAATGAGCCAAAGGGCACTAGGTACCAAAATAAGGAAGTACCCATAAAGGTTGCTTGCCTACTAGTTCCTTGGAGACTTATGTCATGTTGACGCCAGGCTCTAGGATTGGCTATCTAATATCATGCCGCACGTGGATAGCTCATGATTCATATAGTGCTATGCTGACATTGCTCTGCATGCTCTCCTGTGTGAGGGAAAGCTTTGCTATAATTGGCTGATAAGCTAGGAGCCTGGGGGAGGAGAGAGGGAGAGGGAAGAAGAAGGGAGATAGGGGCAGAACAAAGGAGGCAGAAAAACAGGGAGGACGCAATAAATCTGGTCAACTAAAGATTGGTGGTGTCTCCTTTCTCCCCGCCGGTTCCGCTGGACGGAACAAGTGGTTGCCCGGACGGGGAGCTTCTTCCTTCTTCTGCATCCTCCCACATAAGCAACTTTAGGTAAGCTACAGGAAACCATAGGAAATAACCCCGGTAAAGGGAGTCTGCATAACCCCGGTAAAGGGAGGCCACATAACCCCAGTGAAGGAAGTCTAAATAACCCCGGTAAAGGGAAGCCAAATAACCCCAGTAAAGGGAGTCTGCATAACCCCGGTAAAGGGAGGCCACATAACCCCGGTGAAGTGAGTCAGTATAACCCTGGTAAAGGGAGGCCACATAATCCCGGTGAAGGGAGTCAGTATAACCCTGGTAAAGGGAGGCCACATAACCCCGGTGAAGGGAGTCAGTATAACCCCGGTAAGGGAGGCCACATAACCCTGGTGAAGGGAGTTTGCATAAGCCCCAGTAAAGGGAGGTCTCGTAACTCCAGGATGGGGTCACAAGTGTCTAGAATTCAAATGATAGGAAACATACAAGATGTACTTAAGGCTAATGGAACTGCCGTAAAACGATCTACTGTAACAGCATATGTAACTACACTGGCCAAGGTTAGTCCTTGGTTTTTGGAAGAGGAAGTCCTAAATATTCCACAGTGGGAACATGATAAAGAGGATCTTATTAAAGCAGAAAAGAAATCCCGCTACCTAGAGGTACTTTTCCCATGTGGCAGCTCATTAAGGAATGTCTAACATCTAAAAAAGGTAAAATAATAACTTTAGTAAAAAAAGGAAATATGTGTCTGGAAGAGATAAAGAAACAACTAAGTGTAACTTCTCATAAAGAGGAAGAAGAGGAGGAGGGGCTTACTGGGGAGGAATTAGAAAGAGCATCAAGGACACGGTTGCCCCCATCAGTTATATCGGGAAGGAATACCAATCCCTTCCTGGAAGCAGCCGCTCCCCCTCAAGCAGCCTGCCCCCTATATCCCCCAAAGTACCCTTGGGAGGAGTTATCTCATGCTATAAATCAGATGGGTTTTTCACCACGGGGAGAAGAAACCCCCCTTAAGGAAACCTCAGCAGTCCCACAATTCTTCCCTGTACTAGAGAACCAAAATAGACAAAGATTCCACCAACCTCTGGATTTCAAAACAGTAAAAAATTTTAAGGAGGCAGTGGCTACATACGGTCCACAGGCCCCATTTACAATTAGTATGTTGGAATCAGTATCAGGGCTAAATCTAGTGCCAGGAGATTGGAAAAGGCTATGTAAAGCTGTGCTATCAGGGGGGCAGTACCTAGTGTGGAAAACTGCATGGCAGGAAGCCTCATTAGAAACAGCATGATGTAATGCTGCTGAGGCTTTCCCCAAAGAAATGTAGAAATGCTAACAGGAGAAGGAAACTATGAAGGTATTCAACAGCAGATTATTTACGATCCTGGGGTGTATGCACAAATTGCTGCTGCTGCCACTAAAGCCTGGAAGTTAATTCAAGGGTCAGGAGATTTACAGAGGTAGTTGTCTAAGGTGATTCAGGGGAGTAACGAACCATTTGCAGATTTTGTTGATAGACTAATCCAAATGGCTGCTAGAGTATTTGGGGATTCAGAACAAGCTATGCCCTTAATAAAACAATTAGCTTATGAGCAAGCAAATAGATGGTGTAAAGAAGCTATAAGACCATGGAAAAATAAAGATTTAAGTACATACATAAAGGTCTGCAGGCATATCAATGATGCAGTCATTACAGGACAAGTAATAGCTGCTGCTCTTCATGGGCCAAATCAGGGGCAATCAAGAGCTAAAGGAATAATATGCTTTAAGTGTGGGCAACAAGGGCACTTCAGAAGAGACTGCCCTGAAGGACTCACAGGGTTAAAGCCCAGGGGAACACCTAAGACTAGAGAACAGCAAGGGACAAATCAACCTGCCCCAGGTCTATGTCCCCGATGCCGGAAAGGAAGAGATTTTGTACATCAAGATTTGACATAGAGAGAAAATCTCTTCCTACCCAGTCAAAAAATGGCCAGGGGGGCCCAACCCGGGGCCCTCAAATATACGGGGTCTTTCAGAATCCCATAGTCCAGATCCCCACTCACAATCCTTTCCGACTATCTCCTCGTTGTCCCGAGGAACATCAGGGAGCAGGAGATTGGACCTCTGTGCCTCCACCTGACTCGTTCTAACCCCAGAGATGGGAGTACAAGTGGTCCCCATGGGCATACATGGACCACTCCCTGAGGGCACAGTAGGATTATTGTTGGGGTGGAGTTCCACAACTCTGTCAGGATTACAAGTATTTCCAGGAGTCATTGATTCTGATTATACTGGGGAAATAAAGATTATGTTATCCTCCCCTCAAGGGGAATCTGTTGTTTCTCCAGGAGACAAAATAGCCCAAATATTGATATTGCCTGGCCATCATGGGACTTTTCCCAGTTCACAAAGGACTGGAGGAGACAACAGGTTTGATCAGCAGGATCGGGTGTCTTTTGGGCACAATCAACAAAAAATAGACTCATGCTTAAATTGAAAGTTAATGGTACTCCCATAGAGGGTCTAATAGACACAGGTGCTGGCATCTCTATTATAAGACAGAAGGACTGGAACTAATCATGGCCTGTTACAGCATCCAGTACTACCTGATGGGGACTTGGATTTTCTCAAACCCCATTACAAAGTTCAGCTGTGTTATCTTGGGAGGACCCTGATGGGAAAAGGGGGACATTCCAACCTTATGTATTAGCTCACCTACCTGTCACTCTTTGGGGAAGAGTCATTTTAACACAGATGGATGTTGTCACTTCTTCCTCAGTTGAACAAAATATTTCCTGTCTAAACCCAACCATTTTACCAGTCATGGTGGGACAAGGTTATATCCCTGGAAAAGGACTAGGCAAGAATCTACAAGATATGACCTGCCCCATTCAATCCGAAGGACAAACAGGAACTAAGGGGCTGGGTTTTCTGGAGGGGCCACTGAACCATTAAAGATAACATGGAAATCCAATAATCCTATCTGGGTCCCCCAGTGGCCCCTTTCTAAAGAAAAAATAGAGGCGGCCCAGGAAATAGTTAATCAACAATTGAAGGAAAATCATATCATTCCTTCCACTTCCCCTTGGAATACACCCATTTTTGTCATAAAAAGAAGTCTGGGAAATGGCGACTCTTGCAAGATCTGAGAGCCATAAATTCCAGTATGCAGATTATGGGCCCGGTACAACTGGGTCTCCCCTCATTAGCTGCTATTCCAAAACATTATCATATCATCTCTATAGACATAAAAGATTGTTTCTTTTCCATTCCTGTGCATCCCGAGGATAGCCCTTGATTTGCCTTTTCCATTCCCTCTTGAATAATGAAGGGCCTAATACTAGATACCAATGGGTGGTCCTTCCCCAGGGAATAACAAATAGTCCCACTATGTGTCAAATATATGTTGGCCAGGCTATATCACAGATTAGGCAAAATTATAAAGAACTTTATTGTCTCCATTATATAGATGACATTCTTTTGGCTCATAAGGAACAGGAGACCTTATTAGGGGTATTTGATGATATTATCAAAACCCTAAAAAAAATGGGGATTACATGTGCCCCAGGAAAATGTGCAAACCCACAGCCCTATTACCTTTCTAGGACATCAAATATTAGATACCTATGTTAAGTCACAAAAAATTCAATTAGCCACAGGAAAGCTTAAGACCCTAAATGATTTCCAAAAATTATTAGGTGATATAAATTGGGTAAGACCAAATTTGGGAATTACCACTGGTCAACTTAAGACTCTGTTTGATATTCTCCAAGGAGATTCAGACCCTACATCCCCCAGAATTTTAACTCCTGAAGATAGAAAAGCCTTAAGGTTAGTAAAACAAGCTTTAAAAAATGCTCATAATGATAGAGTTGATCTATCCTTGCCTTTTAAGCCTTATAGTGTTAGATTCTGAATATACTCCTACAGGTCTGGTAGTGGCAAACTGGACCCCTGATATGGATCCATTTGCCAGTATCCCCCAAATATGTTGTTTCCCCGTATCCTGTGATGGTAGCAAATCTAGTTACATTAGGACTTAAGACAGCCCTTCGAGCTTTTGGAGTTCATCCTCAGACAGTTATTGTCCCGTACTTGGCAAAACAGATTGAAATACTAGTTAACAGTAATGAAGATTGGGCAATTGTCTATTGTTCCACCATGGCCACATTTGATAATCACTTGCCAAGTTCACCTATGGTCAACTTCTTCAAAAGACATCCTGTTATTTTCCCTCAGGTTGTTAAGGCTCAACCTATCCCAGCAGCAAATACAATCTTTACAGATGACTCCTCCTCCGGCACAGCTACAGTAGTTTCTGATAAAGTACAGACTATTATTGCTTCTCATAAGTCTGCTCAAAAAACTGAACTAGAAGCAATTATATCTACCTTACAACAATGCTTTTATCAAGTACAAACTCTTCTGTGGGCTTGCAAAGAACCTTTATATATAGGCCATATCAGAGCACATTCAGGCTTACCTGGGACTTTAGCTCAAGAAAATTCTACTGCAGACTCAGCTACTCGAGATCCTCATGTGTTTAATATTGTACAAGAAGCAATTAATTTCCATAAAGATTTTCATGTCAATGCTACTACTCTCAAAATAAAATATAACATTACAAAAAAAAAAAAAAAAGCCAGAAATATAGTAAAACAGTGTCCTGCCTGTGTGCCTCATTTATCTGTTCCTCATTTTGGAGTCAATCCTAGAGGGCTCCTTCCAAATCATCTATGGCAGATGGATGTCACCCATCTCCCCGAATTTGGTACTTTAAGATTTGTACATGTAACTGTAGATACCTACTCAGGATATATATTTGCCACTGCCCATACAGGGGAAAAGACAAAAGATGTAATCAGTCATTGCCTTCAAGCCTTTGCTACTATGGGAAGGCCAAAATCAGTTAAAACAGATAATAGGCCTGCATATACTTCTTCTTCATTTCAACAGTTTTGCTCAAAGTTTAATATCTATCATTCTACAGAATTGTCCTACAATCCACAAGGACAAGCTATCGTGGAAAGGGCTAATCAAACATTTGAAAGTCTGCTTAACTAAACAAAAAGGGGGATTAGGGTCATTAGCTCCTCCCAAGAACAGACTTAACCTTACTTTATTCACCCTCAATTTTTTAACTTCAGATGCTATGGACTGTACTGCGGATGATAGATATTTTAGTGGAAAGTCTGGTGGCCATCCACAAGCAAAGTGGAAAGACATCTTGACTGGGTCCTGGAAAGGACCTGACCCAATATTAATTTGGAGGAGAGGATTTGTTTGTGATTTTCCTCAGGACCAACAACAACCTATCTGGGTCCCGGAGCGCTTGGTAAGAACTATCCATAAGAAAGAAAATGGCACCGAAACACAAAATGATGGTGATGGTGGTAAGCCTGCTGTTATTAGCTCTTCCTAAAACTTTTGGGGATATATCACTCATGGCACACAAGTTTTCCCTCAATTATTTCCTAGTACAGAACTTCTAGGTATTCCTTACCTACCAGCTGGTTCCACTGTAAAGCCACTTATTACTAGTCTAAACTTCAAGTTAAGAGGTAGTCTTTGCTTCCTCTGGTTAGCCACCTCAGAAACTGCCATAATACAGGGAGGCAATCTCTCTCTCATATATTAAAGGTACAGTCTAAGCAAACCTATATAAGGGAAGTAATACACCTGTTTATAGTTATACAGGGTGAGAGGCCAATTATTCTTCCTTTTATCAGGTTTTCCCCCTACTCCCGTATGTGTCACGTCTCCATTTGTGTTCATTCTGTCTAAGAGTTCTAAGTTTGATATTAACATTACTAATAACAATGATAATGATACTGAGGTCCTTAACTGTGTTATGTGTTAAGAGTGTTATGTGTTATGTGTTAAGAGTGTTATGTGTCTAGTTGTTGGGATGCTTCACTATTTCCTCTGGCTGTGATTGCCAGGATTCCAAAATTCATTCCAGTCCCAGTGACCTTAATTCATAGTGAGTGGAATTTCCTACCCGTGAAAGCAAAAAGAGATTTTGGTATCTCAGCTATTATAGCCATTGCTGTTGCTGTGGCGGCTGCTGTGGGTGCTGCCACTGCTGCTGGACTTGCCCTAGGAACTGCTATTCCTACTGCTCACGCGCTCAACAATCTGTCACAAGCCACTGCTGAAGCATTGACAGCCCAGGAAAACATCAATGTGCATCTCGCCACGGGAATCCTGATTCTAAACCAAAGAGTGGACCTACTTCAAGAATAAGTGGACATGTTGACTGTTACCGCACAGACAGGCTGTCTAGTGCATGCCCAAGCACTATGTGTTACCCCGATACCCTATTCTAATATTACTGCTGCTGCCAATCGTCCAAATGGCTTGGTAACATGCTTAATGGGATATGAAATAAAGAGTTTACTAATTTGACTACACTATTGAAAAATTCTATATTTGTGGTAAATAGTACTCAAGTCAAGGTCCCAGGTAGGCCAGAAGCCATTAGTTTCTTACAGTCAGCGTTACAATTTGGTAAACAATGGATGGGAAGTTTTGCTATGATGGGATTGTTGTTCTTGCTGTTATTATTGCTGCTCAGATATCTGTTGTCTCTAAGAAGTCATCAAAGATGGCAAGCCTTAGTGGTGCGGCAAGCCCTTATGGCCATGGACCAAGGCTCTGATCCTCAGATTTGGCTCTCCCAATTACAGGACTGGTAGTCAATGATGGGTAAGCACAGGGTGGACTTTATACCAACCTAAGACAGGGATCAAAGCATGCCAACAGCTCTTTGACTCCCAATGACGGGTAAGGATAAAGTCTGACTCTGGCACCTAAGACAGGCACAGTCGCTGTCCTTTTCTTTTTATAACAAAAAGGGGGAGCCTGTTGAGGGCCGTCTTGGACAAGATGGCGCCTGGCAATGAGCCAAAGGGCACTGGGTACCAAAATAAGGAAGTACCCATAAAGGTTGCTTGCCTACTAGTTCCTTGGAGACTTATGACGTGTTGACGCCAGGCTCTAGGATTGGCTATCTAATATCATGCCACCACGTGAACA
This sequence comes from Sciurus carolinensis, assembly GCF_902686445.1. NCBI lineage: Eukaryota > Metazoa > Chordata > Mammalia > Rodentia > Sciuridae > Sciurus > Sciurus carolinensis. The sequence continues at coordinate 1,864,202 of NC_062225.1, forward strand.
GCTCGTGATTCATATAGTGCTATGCTGACATTCCTCTGCATGCTCTCCTGTGTGAGGGAAAGCTTTGCTATAATTGGCTGATAAGCTAGGAGCCTGGGGGAGGAGAGAGGGAGAGGGAAGAAGAAGGGAGATAGGGGCAGAACAAAGGAGGCAGAAAAACAGGGAGGACGCAATAAATCTGGTCAACTAAAGATTGGTGGTGTCTCCTTTCTCCGCACTAGTTCCGCTGGATGGAACAGTAGGGCTTCCACATTTGAGGCATAAATATTCACCATCATTATGTCTTCTTGTTGAACTATTCCCTTTACCAGTATGCAGTGACTTTCTTTGCCTCTTTGATTGTAGTTTGCTTAACATCTGCTTTGTCAGATATGAGAATAGCTACCTCTGCTTGTTTTCAGAATCCATTTTCTTGTAATATTTTTCCATCCTTTCACTATCAGCCTTTGAATGTCTTTGCTCATGGATTGGAATTATATTTTAGTTCATTCTACTACTTTCAGCATTATGGATAGGACTTTATTATTTTCTATCATTTTGGTTTGTTTAGTACATTTAATCCATTCTTAATTTTCATTTAATTAGTTGCTCTTCTAGAGAATTTCCTAGATTTGGGCTTAGTTTTTAGTTCTTCTGTGCATATTATACCTTTAAGTATTTTTGTGGTTCTGGCTCAGTGCTCATGAATTAATTCATTTATCCTTAACCATGGAAAGTTTTTATTTCTTCTTCAATTCTGAAACATACATTTGCTGGCTATAGAAAATTTATTTAGCAACTGTTTTCTCCTAGGGCTTGGTATAGGGCTTGAGATAGCTCATTCCAAATCCTCCTTCATTGTGAGGTTTCATTTTAGGGGTCAAAACAAGCCTTGTTTGTTTGCCTCTACATGTGATCTGCTGCTTCTCTCTTGCCAACTTAATATTCTTTCCTTGTTTCTATTAGACATTTTCATTTTGTTGTGTCCTGGAGAGGTTCTATCTTGTTTTTATCTATTTGAGTTTCTATATGTATCCTGTATTTGAATATCCATCTCATGGCTAATGTTAGGATATTTTTCTGCTTTTATTTCACTGAAATTTTTCTTAAAGCCTTTAGTCTATATTTCCATGTTGATCTCAATGACTCTAAAGTTTGATCTTTTAGTGCTTTCCAGGAATTCTTTTATGTTCTGATTGTAGTCTATTTATTTGCTGTCATTGCATAGTGAGTAGTTAAGTTGATTTAGCCTGCTTACAGGCCAAGAAGTTCTGTTTTCTATGTAATTGAAAATGTTGGTGATACTTTTAAATGTATTTTTAATTTGATTTATTGTGTCTTTGCTTCCAGTAGTTCTGATTGGTTTCTTTTCATTATCATCATTTGTTTATTGAAATATTGTATCACCTCCTGTATTTACTCCTTTAATTCCTTCCTTAAATCTTATTTATATCATTGACCCATTTAATAATTAGTTTTTTTTTTTATATTTTTTCTCCAGAATTTTAACTGCTTCCACATCTGCTGTTTCCATTTTGGGAGATTGTAAATTTGGGTGTAAAATAGTTTTCCTATTTTCTCATGTTTCAGACATTTTGAATTTGTGTTTTTACTGGAATGGATTATTTTTCCTCTTTTGTGCATGTTTTGTCTGGTGTATAACTATCTTTTTTTCCTAGGGACTTCACTCTGTTTTTTCTGCATAAGCAGATGTCCAAAAGTGAGACCTCAGAGCCTCTTCTAGCAGTTCCTCCTTGGGTTCTGTTCATTTATTTAGGGATTTTGCATCCCCTATTTTATATGTCAAAATGTTACAGGAGCTCTAGTTTAGCTAATTTGCATGTGGAGTGAGGTTTGCTGTTAGTTGACTGAGTTGTCAGTGTAGCTAAGCAGCAGGATCTCTGCCCTGAAAATTTATAACATCCCAGGCACTTCCCAGTCCCTCTTTATCTAAGAGAAAGTAATAAGAATAATGGTAGTAACCAATGTAGAGCCTTAAAATAGACTTCCAGTTCCTACTATGATATCTCTGACACTGTCACCTGAACAGAAGTGGCAGGGTCAACATTTAACATCAGCACCAACAACGGTAGCTGTGAATTAAATCAAGACATTAAATCACAGGTGTCAACTATGTCGGCCACTGCATTGATAAGCAGAACAATGTAAATTTATATAATAGAAATCATATAGACTAAATAGTTCTATCTTCCAGGGTAACTACAGTTTCTTAAGTAGAAAATAAGGCAGTAAAACAAGTTTGAAAAAGTTCAAAACTTTAACAGAGTTAAATTGGTAGATGGGTAGCAGGTGATGGCAATAAAGAGAAAGAAATAAAAATAAAAATAAATTTCATAAAATAGAGGGGAAAAGGGAACAAGAACATTTGGTATTAGAGGGGGAAGAAAGTGGAAAAGGACTAAAAAGAGGAACTGAAAAAAACACATAACCAATCTAAAACATCAAACCCACATAAAACTTTTCCCCACCAAAGTCAAAACAACACTATATTACAATTGGGTGAAAAAAGAGAATTAAATAAACCATAAAATATATGAATGTACAGTATCTAACATATCAATGCAGCAAGAACACACAAATATACAACCACTTACATACACACACACAAAGTCACAAAGAAAGTGAAAGAATAAAAATATATAACACAAAAATTTAAATGTAATTTTAAGAAAGGGATACTTATTTGTTTTGGGGGTTTGCTTTTTGTGTTGTTTTGGAGGGAAATTTCCAATGAGAAATGGAGGACCTGTTCCTGCCGAGCTGTTCAACACTGTCAGCAAGGATGGCTGTCCCTGCTTGTGCTGTGGTGCCATTCCTTGCCTGTCATTTTGGTCTGTCACCTTTGACCCAGAGCTAGGAGTTGTGAATCTGACTTCTGTGTGTCTCTCGTCATGCTGGCCCTGGTGGCCCGGAGCCAAAGCTGGGTACCGTAGCTCTCAGCTCCCTGTCCCTCAGCACAGGACAGTGTGGACTGGAGAGTGCTCACAGTGGATGTGCTGCTCCCACAGGAGCTCAGGGCAGAGGTCCAAGGGGGAGTCCCAGCTTCCCATCTGGAGTCCTGAGCTAAGGAGCAGGTAGGCAGTGCAGCCTCCCTCTAGGCCAGCACCCTGAGAGCCTCCTCAGGTTGTGGTATTGTTGTCTCATTTCCTTGCTTTTGCGTCCTTTGGGTTTGGTTGGCTTTGCTTTTATTAGATTGTCGTGACACAAAATTCATGATTCATTTAAAATTTTATTTCCTTCTCTTCGAATACAAACATTGAGAGTCCTGTATTTACATTATTTGTTCATCTATCTCAATGTACCCATGAAGCAGCATAATAGTTCTCTCACCTGAGAACATTCTAGAGAAACATGAGGACCTGGGGGCTGGGCTGAGACATCACCTTGAGGTATCTCTCTGGTGCTGTTCTCAGCCTGTTGCCTGAAGATTACATACTCAATGGTCTTGCCACAGTGACCATTGGGAGAAACTTTTCAAAAAGTATAAATGGTATAAAATCATGATTCCTCAAGATAATACCAGCTGGTGTTTACACTGAATAATTCTGAGATATGAGCAGTGTGGGCAGAACATGAGACTTGTTTTTAGTTTGGGAAATATTGCAAAGGTGAAGGGATTATTCAGATATAAATTACATCCCAAGGCAGTTAATTTTAAATCAACCAAAGGGAGATAATTCAGGGTAGGCATGATTTTTTCACATCAGAGCCCTTAAGAAAGGAGCCAAGGCCTCACTCTTGTGGAAGGATTCTTTATAAGGGTCTGATTACTGAGAAGCCCATATGGCAGGGAACTTCTGATGACCTGAAAGAAAGTACAGAGACCTCCTACCAATAGCCACAAATAATCCAGCATCCTCAGTCACTCAGTCCCAAAGAACATAATCCTGCCTCATCCTTGATGTCCTTGGAAGCAGATTCGTCAAGTCTCCAGATGAGGAGGCAGCTGAGAAAACACCATGATTGCAACTTATAAGACCTGAGGAAAGACCCAGTCTAAGTCTATCCACTCTCCTCACTTCAGAAATTGTGAGATCACAAAGTAATACATTAAAGTTATAAAGTATGGGAAATTCTTGTGAATCAACTGCAAATTAATATGATGCCAGGCATGGTGGTTCATGCCTGTAATCCTAGCTACACCGGGGACTGAGGAGACGGAGACAGGAGAATATCAAGTTCAATGCCAATCTCAGCAACTTATTGAGATCCTGTTTCAAAATAAAAAAATAATAATGATAAAAATGGCTGGAATGTAGCTCAGTGATTAAACCATCCTTGAATTAAATTCCTGGTAAATAAGAAAGAAAGGAAGAAAGGAAGGAAGGAAGGGAAAGAGGAAGGAAGGAAAGAAGGAAGGAGGGAAAGAAGGAAGAAGGAAGAAGGAAGAAAGGAAGGAAGGAAGATATGAATGAATGAGGAGGGAGAGAAGAAACAAGAGAGAACTAGTGCAACAATAATATTTCACGTGTAGCAAGGTAGGATCATAAACTTGCAAAGTGCAGAAATGTGCATCTGAACTGGGTCACATGCTTCTTCAAGCTATATGTTTGAGCTTTTCCACTCCTTTGGAAAGATGCAGAAGCCCATTGTAGGTCAAGGTAGGGATGGAGGGGTCTGTAACAACTACCCCTTCCTGACTGTGACCATGCAACACAGGTTTCTGGAGTCCAGTACACCTGAGCCTCCAGAGAAACTGGAACATGAAACATAAGGAAGAGAGGAAAGTCTTGGGCAGAACTATTGAACCATAATGGAAGAGATTCATGAACACCAAATAAGGGGAAAAGACAATTTACAAATCTACAACACAGGACCTACTTGTGGGACAGACACAGAGATACACAAATCAAAGCAGACAGTACACAATTCTGAGTTCTCTAAACAACTATGGAGGACTTCTCTGTGAGCTTGTTCAAATAGCAGTGGTGAAACCTTAAATACTTGAATGAAAATAAATCAGCCTCTGTCTGAAAATTTATAACTGATAATTTTGAAAGGGTAGAAAAAAGATTTCTTGAGGCATAAAACTATTTTCTGGCCAAAATACAACTAAACCCAGAAGACACATTGAGAAATTGAGCCTTGTACTCTTGATGTAGTAAGGAAATCATTAAATTATAAAATTATGGGGAGAGACAATCTGACAAATTTATTAAATAAGTTTTTGTTTCAGATTAAGTCATTCTCTACATAGAAAATCCTACACCTAACCAAAATTGTCAGAGATCTGATAAATAAATTCAGCAAAGTAGCAGGAAACAAAATTACTATACAAAAATCAGTAGAATTCCTACACACCCACAGTAAACTCACTGAGAAGGACATCAGGAAAATATTCCCATCACAAAGACTTCAAAATAAAATGCACTGGAATAAACCTAGCCAAGGAGGTGAAAGAACCCTACAAAAAAATTACAAACACAGAAAGAAGAAATCACAGAAGACATGAGAAGAGAGAACAACATCCATTTTCATGGAATGGGAGCATTAATATTGTTAACATGGCCATTCTGTCCAAAATGACCATCAGAGTTAATCAAACTTTACCAAAAAACCAATGAATTCTCCACAGAACAACAAAACAACAGTCCTAAAATTCATATGGGAACATTACAAAAGTCCCAAACCACCAAAGCACTGCTGAGCAAAAAGTACACCTCATGTACGTATATGACTGCAAGACCAATGTGATCCTTCAATATGTATGAGCAGAAAAATGAGAGATTACACTCCACTTATGTATCATCTACCAAAATGTATAAATACGTTCTACAGTCATGTGCAAAAAATTAGGACAATAAAAAATTAATAAATACATATAAAAGAAAAGCTGTCTAAAAAACTAGGACTTTTTTTGGCTACATATACTTCTTCAAAGGACCAAAATTTTATACAAGCAAATAATGGGCAGCAAAGGAACAATTATGTATGCCATTTGTGTTTGTTCCACTCCACCATTGATAAAAGTTGCTGTTTAGTCACTCTGTGCACATGTGACAGTGCACGTAGGTATGAGAATGGACATGTTTGTAAGTGCAGGGACACATGTAGTACATCACAGGTGTGCACATGTGCATAAAGCATTTTTAAATTTCTGCCATTAGAGCTTCTCTTTAAATCAGTGGTCCAAACATCACAGGCTCAGTCTCTCCCAGCACTGGAGGAATTCAGAAACTACAGTCCCTGCACAGTGGACCCAGCACCTACCACAGAATACCCCTTGTAAAAAGGCCCAGGAGCAGATGGAATCATCCATAAATGTGGAGAGCCTGGACTCAGTCCTCTTCCAACATGGAGAGTCTTCTTTTAGACCCAGGACTGTGACGGCTGCTGCCCTGATTCCCTGACAGAGAAGAGCACAGTGAAGAAGGGATTCCGTGTCATCAATGAAAATGGCCTCAAGGGTTCTTCTCTTGAATGACTGTGAGTGGTACACATGGAGATCACCAGGACAGGATGCCCACCAGTTCCTAGACCCAGCTACTGGGAATTTCACACTCACTGCCTCTGCTGGACATGTACCTCCTCCTGCCTTGGACAGGGCTACTGGGTCTCCAGCTGAAACAAGGTTCTTTCTCACCAGACTCTTTTGACCCTTGTGCTCCTATTTCCTTCACTAGATCATAAAAAAGTCAATGTCTCCCACTGCCCCTGATATTTTGTGTTTCTCCTGGTAACAGCAGACACCAGAAATTCTGCAGTAGTCTCCTGAATGCTATTCCTGGTAGAAAATTCAAAGACCAATATTTATATGCTGCTGGTCTGGCAGCAGCTCAGCAGGTGCTCTGAGTGTGTGAGAGGAAGATGCTGGGGACTCAGGGAACAGGGTGCAGCTGACTGTGGACCATGTCTGCCTCAGCCACAGCTCAGGCCAAACCCATTCATGGCCCTGTGAGCTGCAGCAGCCTGGCCTGGCACATGAGGACAGGAGCAGAGGTGGCCAGTCACCATCTGAAGAACAGACAAGGTGAGTGTGAACACTGTGAAGGAGCAGGACCAGTGCCCTGGGCAAGACTCCGGCACATGGAGTGTGATGGGTTCTGAAGCTTTTGGAGGCCACTCTGTATTCCCAAATGCTGTTTTTTGTGACACTGGGATATAACCTAATCACAAACACACAAAATGTCTAAGTCTGCATGATTAATATAAGGAAAATCATGGACGTGACTTCTCATGTTTTACCAACCTGGTTCTTCTCTCTAGCTCCATCCATCAGGGATGTGGTGGTGATACAGACTCCACTGCACCTGCTCTTCACCTCAGCAGCCTGCCTCATCTGGGGAAGGGTCAGAGTTGCAAAGTCACTTATATGTCACCTAGAGGGTGAAAGGTGGCCTCTGGGGCCCTGCAGATGTGGGGGAAGTGGGCTTCATGTAGACTCTGGGTCTGTCGTGCCTCCGTGATTCCTAAATACACTGATAGATGCCCCTCAGGTCATCTCACGAATTCCCAGTCTGGCCAGCACAGCACAAGTGTGCTTCCAAAAGGGGATTCTGCCCTCCCCAGATGCCTGGGCATGACCTGAGGAGAGCCCTAATGGTCAAGGTGAAGGTGATGCTGAACCTAAGGCAGAGCTGGGTTGCCCAGGTCAGCAGGAGATGCGCTGGGAGCACAGGTAGAACTGCCAGGCCCACAGCAACCACAGCAGGTGGAGTCCTGGGCAGAGTCCCATGTGAATGGGTGCTGCCTCCTGTGCTTCCTGACCCAGTTACTTTTTTCCCAGACCAACTGCAGGCAATGCCAATCCCAATGTATCATCATTATTCATTTCAAGGTTTGTATGGGAATATTTATCTGGAAAATAGAAAAATATTATTGCTTGAATGTTTTTAAAAAATTCTGAGTAAGAAATTTTAAAATATTTGCAACCCCAGAAAGAGGAAGGAAAGAAAAATGGCAGAAAAAAATATTTTTTTTCTTGTTGTTTTTGTTTGTATTGTTTTCAAAAGGAAAGTTATCACTACTCTATGAAAGCAATGCTAGAATCCTGTGCTATGGAGAGAAGGAATCCCTAACTGGAAAGTTGGAAAGATGAGATGTTTAAGTGATGGGAACAGGAAGTTATGAATGAATGGATGAAGGTAAACTGTTATTACATGCGTAAACATTGTTTGTAATGTCTTGCAGAGTTTGAGATTTATTACACCTGGAGAAGAGGAAATAATAGTATGAACACAAGGAAGAAGAATAAATGGAACTAAAAGATAGAGTTTCATAAAAGTGCTAAAATCAATTTTTGGAGGTGCCAGGAATTGGACGCAGGACTCCTGTACACCAGGCACACACTCCATCACTGACCTCCACCAGCAACACAAATGTATCACAGGTTTTTTTGGCATTTGGAGTAATAATCACAGTTAGATTATAAACTAGTCAATAACTAACAAGTTACCAAAAGTAAAACTAGAATTGGGACTGATTAATCCAAACAAAACAAGAAAACTGAGAAAGGAACCATGACACTCATGGCAAGTAGAAATAACGAAGGGAAAGATGTCAGACTTAGCCCCAGTTTTACAAATGATCCATGTGCACACCCATGTATATAGTGAAATGATAAAAGTATAAATCAAGTGAAGGGAACACTTTATGCCAGTTATAGAAATGATTGAAACCTAAGCTACATGCTAGTTACACAATACACACTTCAGGTAAGAGAGTGAGCTGACTGTGAGAGTGAAGCCAAAACACAAGCCATTCCTGGACTAGCTCAGAACAGGGTTTGGACCTCAGGGAGGAGACAGACAGGGACATTGCATGACAGAAGATGGTCAGGGCACCAGGAATCTCCTTCAATACTGAGAATAGATGAACCTGGATGGACTTGAAGATGCTGGTAGGGAGAGCAGAGCATTCCAGCCACCAGGTAAGGAGCAGCCACCAGCAAAGGCTGAGCCAACTGAACCCTCAACAACTCCCTGGACCCCATCAGGGAAGTGAGGCCCCAGGGCCAGACAATATCCAAGACTGGGGAGGCAGAGGGCAGATGGCAGAGGGCAGATGGCAAAGGGCAGATACAGGGAATCACCCTCACCAGAGTAGACACCCACAGCAGGAACCTCTAAGAGACAGGGACAGGGGCAAGAAATCCAATACTGTAATTGGAAAGTGACTGGAGGCACAAACTGGAAATGGAATAGTTCAAAACCCCAGGTCACCCCATCAATGGGGGTCCCCAAATTGCTGGGGTTTCTACCTCCAGGAACTCAGAAGCATCTCACAGAAAACAGCACCATAATTCAACGAGGAGAGGAAAAGCACCAATTCTGAAATATGCCAAAGCATTCTCTTCTTCTTCAAAAGATTCGGAAAAGACTACCCAAGGCCTGGGGTGCAGCTCAGAGGAAAAGGACTGCCCACCACATGGGAGGCCAGGAGTTCAATCCCAGCACCACAGAGAAAGACAGACACCAAGTCACAGGACCAGGGAGCATTTCCTCACTTCACCAACACAGGATCAGAGGCCTGTCTCCAGCAGCTCCTCTAACCCAGTGAGTCATGTTCTGCTCTCAAGAACACAGAGTGAGGCACACTGAAAGTCCAAGGAGCAGTGTGAAGAGACTCAGCAGCACCAGAACCAGAACCAGACCCAGTAGGAAGGATGGATCCTCACACAGGAGAGTGAGACCCTGTGCTCAGAGCTCTATGAATGAGAAAAGCTCTTCACCTGACACCCCCTCCACCATGGCCTGTCTCTGTGCCTCACTATAAAGATCATGGAGACAGCTGTCCATGGTCACCATGCCCAACACTTGCACTCAGTTCTGTGTCAGGCTTCCCCATTCAAGGTGCTACCCCACAGTCTCACTGAAACTCCTGCTCAAGGTCACCTGAGACCTGCACATGGCCCAGTGCAGAGCTCACACCCATCCTCATCCTACTAGACCCCCAGTGGCATTCAGCACCTCAGCCACACCCCTCCTCATGCACTTTCTCCCTGAGCTTCAAGACCTCACTCCCTCCTGCTGCTCCCCCTCCCCACAGCCCCTTCTCAATCACCTTCCTGGTTCCTCCTTCTCCAACCTGTCCCAGAACTCAGGGCCTCGGCCTCCACTCTGTTCAGCACTCACTGCAGAGGTGCTCAGATCTCAGTCCCCAGGACACACCTCACCTGAATCCCAGCCTCAAACACCCCAGGTGCTGCTTGAAAAGCACCTGCAAGTCTAATGCACATGAAAGCCCAACACATCCAGAGCCACATTCCTCATCCCTCCCAAGGCCTCTCTCCACAGTCTTCTCTGTCAGACAAATGGCAGCTCCACCCATCTGGGTTTCACAGCAGATCTCAGAGATATCCTGAGACTCCTTCTCTCACATCTCTTGACCTAACCACCAGCCTGTGCTCAACCTCTTTCTCCAAATGGACCACTCACTGCTCCCACCACTTTAACCATTGTGGACCAAGGAATCCACCATGCCTGACCTGGATGTTGGCAATGGCCCCCTAACTGTTCTCTCTTCTGTCTTTGCTCTGCAGAAAGGGCCTATTTCCTTGTGCAGTTACTCACAAGTGGAGTCTTTGACTGTGTCCTCATAGGCCCTGTGAAGAAATTTACAGTGATCAGGACAGTGTGGCCACCTTTATCACATTGGTGACCTCATTCTCTTGAGTAATACCTAGCAGAGGGATTGCTAGGTCACAGTGTTTCAAGTTCACTTAAATTAGAATCTAGAAATGACCAATTTCCTTAGTATTCTCTTAGGCATAGAGAACCTCCAAGGAATGAATTAGAAAGATGTGACCTCTCAGGCAGGAGGGGGACATGAAAGTTCAAGGCCCTTTGAGAAGGAGCTGCTGAGAAGACTCACTGACTTGCTGCCTGGTGGGAGATTTGTGTCTGCAGCTGAATCTCTGGGGCAGGAATCCTGTGTTGCTGCTCATGTGATAACCTGTCACATCTTCAGGCTGGAGTCTGCTGATGGGGAGAGGAAATCTGTCCCTGAACCACTGCCCCTGACCCTCCATGGACCCCAGCTGCCTGTGTGGATGTCCAGGAGTGCAGAAGCCTGGCTTTCTGCTGCTGCCAGGCCATGTCGTACTTCTGGTTGGATAAGAGACCCAAGCTGGACTTGCAGGTGATGGTGACCATGTGTCCTGCAGGCACAACCAGGGAGCCCTGAGCCTATGTCATGTTGATGTCCCCACAGGCACCTGTGATCAGGAATTGACAATGACTCTCTCTCTCTCTCTCTCTCTCTCTCTCTCTCTCTCTCTCTCTCTCTCTCACACACACACACACACACACACACACACACACACAAAGAGAGAGACTTTATCATATATACTATGAAATAGCATATATAATCCATTTTATATGGGTATTATGGGTCAGCACATAACTAGGCCCATATTGAAAATGGCCATAATTTTTCAGTACAACATTTAATTACATTTTCCAATCTACAAATATATGATTAAGCCATTGAATCTCTTTAAATTCTCACCTGAGGCCCAGAAACACAGGAACAGGCTCACCAGGGTCTGGGACATCATCCTACTGCCTGACCTGCAGGATGAGCTCAGAACTCATGGCAACGTCCTTGTTTATAATATGTGGGCATCTGGGCTGCAGGGGCCAGTGCAAGGTCATCAGCAAATAGGAAAGCAAATTGCTGGACTGTGGGTTGGTGGAGGATCTGATGTCAATCAAGATACAAAAAACCCACCACAGATACTCTATCTCTGTGACACAATACTCAGAATTCAACATAGAAGATCAAACACACAAATCTCCCCAGACTTCAGATTTAGAGTTATGAAAAAATGAAGAAAAAATTTATGCTTGTGACATGATAGCCTAAGTACTAGAAACTAAAAAATTAAAACACATTAATAAACTGGATATTATTAACACTGGAGTATATTTCACATGCAAAACAAATTACTTATTTGATCATAAATTTTAATCTTAATCCAGAAAGAATTTCCACAACCGAATATGTGCTTTGGTTTTCCCATTTAATCACTGTGAACTGCCCCTTAAGTTCCCTGCAAACAGAAAGTGTGTGGCATTATAATATCAGGTATGAAAGAGTAAAATGGATTGTCAATCAGACAAATTCACTTGGAGTGCAGGTCCCACAGGTGTGAGCCACACAGAGCATGGCATGAGGAAGTTACCAATTCCTGAGGACAAGGAAGTGAAGAAAGGACATCTGCCCAAATCCATTTCTGACAGGTTGTCCTACCCTCTGGATCTTTGATGAACTGTGAGCTTCTGCTTTGTAGCTGCTCCAATGAGCTCCAACTCATTTTCCTTCACTTCATTTATTTCTACCCATTAAGATAAGGCAGACAGAGAGCCAGATCTCCAGAAACTAGAAATGCCACCTGCAGAAAGGCCTGCTCCTCAGTGTCCAGAGGAGACTGCAAACCCAGGACAGGAGGACAGCCTGAGGTTTGTTTAAGCCAGGAGAAACCATGACAGGCCCTTAACTGCTTCAAGGCCCACACACCAGGATTCCACCTGTGGAGAAAGTCTGTCAGGTGACCTGGGCTCTGGGGAGAAGCAGCACAGACTTGTTGCCCAGAATGACACAGGCTCAGTCTCTAACTCGTTGGGAGGAGGAAGTCTGAAACTAATGTCCCTGTGCAGTGGACACAGAACCCACCCAAAGTGACCATGTGAAGCAAAGCCAAGAGAAAAGCAGTGCAGATGAAATCAACCTGAGCAGAGAAATAGTCTGCACTCTCACCTCTTCTCACATGTGGAATCTATTAAAAATTTACACGGTGACACCAGCTGCCCAGTGTCCCTGACAAGGAGGAGCGAGAGGGGGAGGAATTCTCTATCATCAATGAGAAGGAGCTCACAGAATTCTCCCTTGCCTGCTCTTTTCAATGACCTCAAGAGGTTCGTCTCTTGGGAAGTGTTTGGATGGCTCTGAGTGTCACATGCATGGAGATCACTAGGACAGGATGTGCCCCAGTTCATAGACCCAGCACCCAGGAATTTCCCCCTCTGGACACATCCATTCTCTGTCCTTGGGCAGGGCTGCTGTGTCTCCAGCTGAAACACGGGGTTCTATCTCACCAGCCTCTTTTGACCCTTGTGCTCTTATTTCATTACTAGATCAGGAAAAGACGACGTCTAACACTGTCCCTGACATTCTTGTTTCTCCAGGTGACAGTTGTCACCAGAAGCTCTGGAAACAGCTCACTTCTCTGCCGAGGCTGGAAGAAAATGCAAAGGTCCATACTTGTGATGTGAGATTGTCACCTTCTCTCCTTAGCTGGGAGAATGGCAGCAGGGGGGACGTTCCCCTCTCAGGGGCTGCACTGCAGGCAACATCCATATCCTTGGGTCTGTACTGTTAGGGTGACAGGCACTGTTCCCCATAACCTCCCACAGAGAGAGGCTTCCATGATAGGCTCTCCACCCCAATGGCAGCATCCACTGACCAATGTAGGGGAGGCCCCTGGAGATGCAGCAGACAAGTCCCTCCATGCTGCACCTGTGGCTCACGTCCCACCCACCTGAAGACACACCTGGAGCCAGAACCACCTGGGAAGCCACTCCTGATTCCTCACTCAGAGAAAGATTGGGGAGAGTGAAAGACTAATGGTTTAAGCTGTTGGTTGGGGCAATGGTTTACACAGAAACACACAGTGCATGCAGAGGAACAGTAAGAAGTTCAAGAAAGTATTGGCAAAACTACAATTTTGACTGACTGCACACAGCAATAGGGAAAAGAACAAAAGGAGCCCCTTGACATTCTAGGGAACTTCCATAGGGCTATCAGAGATGTCTCAGAAGAACTATGCAGAAAGGAGGAAAGAGAATAATACATGCAATGCTAGGAAAAAAAAAACTTAGCCAAGAATAACAAATGACTCCTCCTCATGCAATTTCTATGCTGACTTTAAGTATTTTTTGAAATTTTGCTAGTTTTCAAGTGTCTTAAACACTGGATCATAGGTCATAAACTCCTGTGCCCCTTTGCACTTGCTTACTCTTGCAGGGTTCTTGAAGAGATTGAAGGTTTTCACTGGTGTGCAGTGTTATTATGTGCCCTTTCATTGTTTTACAAATCCATTCTACTCTCGATCAGCACTTAGCTGTTACAATGTGCATTTATCACAAATAATTCTGTGAGGTCACTGCACATGGGGTCGTGTGCACATCTGTGTGCTCTGAGAAGAACACTTGGATCACAGGGTACGTGCATGGTCAGGGAGTCCTCCAACTCAGGTGCCAGTCACATTCCCAAACACAGGAGAGTGATCTGGATCATTCCCCATGCTGTGCTCGGTGATCTTCATGGTTTACTTTTGTGGTCTTTCTTCTGAAAGTTTCTGGTGGTTGGTTGCACCTTTCACACTGAGGATTATTGATGCTGAGCACACTTCACATACTAAAGGCCCGTTTGCATATGCAGTTGGCAGAGAACCTTTTTATGAAGAAGTCTTGTCTGTAGTTTCTGCAGTGTCACTTTTGTCACAATAACTGACCATCAATGACTCAGTCTCAGAAAATCACGTTAGTTCCACTGGGCAGCTTGGCTGGGCTCACCAGCCCCAGGGTCCTGCACCCATAGTGTAAGAACTCTTCATAGTGCTTCTTCTGATTGGCCTTCAGTGCTCCCTGTCAATCATAGGCTGGAGGAGCAGTACTGCACTGAGCAGGGCATGCACACCTTCAGGAACATCCACTCACGTGGGTCTGACTGCTGGGTGAGTGCTGGGGCTGACAAGGACATAGGAACAGGGTGCAGAGGATCTTCTCTGAGTCGAACAGAACCTCCCAGTGACCCTGAGAGCCTGGTGCTTCTGAGAAGTTCTGTCAGCAGGTGGAGGTAGCAGGAAGAGCTGCTGGGGCAGCCCAGCCTGACACTTCTGCTTCCCTGGGAGGTTTGTGTCATGGCCTGTATCACTGTGGGAGGGTAACTGTTATGCTGTAGACAGAAATAAGTGGCCACATCTTCAGGCTCCAGGCTACTGATGGTGAGAATGTAATCTATCCCAGATCTACTTCCACTGAACCTTGTGGGGACCCCAGATACCAAATTGTTTGTATTATACAACAGGAGCGTAGGAGCTTGCCCTGCCTTCTGTTGGTACCAGTTTAAGTAACTGCTAATGCCCTGACTGGCCCTGCAAGTGATGGAGACTCTTTCTCCTGGAGATGTAGACAGGGAGGATGGAGACTGGGTCATCAAGATGTTACATCTGGCACCTGAAATTGGACACATGAAAAGAAATATGCACACAATTACTTGAGTTATAGGAGAATGTCCCTGAGGAACAGGCAGCACTGATATTATTGGTCTCAGAAAATTCTCAGGATTGTCCCACCTTACCTGGGAAGCAGAGCAGCAGGAGCCCCAGGAGTTGAGCAGGGGTCCTCATGTCCATGCTGTTTCCCGACTAGGACTGACTCCTGCACAGGGTGTGAGCAGCCTATTAACAAGTCCTCAGGGCAGTGGGCTGTGCTCTGGGTGCATGCAAATCAGCAGGGCTGAGCAGACAGGGCACAGCTGCAGGGTGGCTCCTCTCAGTCACTCAGGCCTGGTCACGTGTCCCCAGGTGTCCCAGTAAAGACCGGATACCACAGAATTGCCTGGAGTGAATGTGTTTCCTCAGGGGCCACAGCACAGAACCATCCCTCTTTCCTGGGCGTGGAGGGATCCCTTGCTCTCATCATGGTTCAGGACCCACTTCTCCTGCCTACTGTCCAATGGAGAGGAGGCCATTAGCTCTATCACAACCCCACCACCCATATCAGATTTTACTGACCTCTTGTTTTCATAGGTGTGCACAATACTTATTCCAGAGAGGCTTCCTCCATGCCTGACTCCTGGAAGACTTGGCATGATAAGTGATCAGAATTTCCACCAGAAATGCAAAGTGTTGTAAGGGGAACAACAGAATAGGAGGAAACACATCAAGGGCTGGGGTGGTGACTGTAAGAAGTGCCCATGCTGTCCTGCCATTCCAGCTGACCTCTCATCCTCCTCCACTCTGAAGGTTCTGTCCTGTCCTCTGACCTAGGCCAGCCAATGTCAAGGATGGCCCTTCCACCCCTGATGCTCAGCTCCCTCTCCCTCTGTGTGCTGCTTTACACATCAGGCCTCATGTCCCTGAGATCCTCCCATTGTTGCTGTGCCCCTCCCCCAGCTTCACCTAAGCTTTGCTTCATCTTTTGTTTAATGGGTCAGTTTGTCATCATTATAAATTTTGATTCTCACAATGACCCAGATTTGGCCACAGTGATATCAGTGCAGGTGGTTTCGCTTTACAGATGCCACAGTCTCATCATTTTTGGAGCCTTCTTGGTTCCTGATTCAAGGTGTAGACAAGATTCCTTTGGTGGAAATAAACCTAGGCACTGAGTGCTTACTGGAACTATGTGGGTTAACAAGGATCTATGTATGTATGAATCTTCATGCTTGAACACAGTAGGTGTCTGCACACCTGCACCTGAAGGTTACAACTGCTTGGAGGGAATCAGCCTCAACTCTCCACCTCTGAGCCTGGGGTGCCACATGGCCCAGCAGCAGCTGGTCACTGAGGAACAGGGAACTCCTGTTTGTGCTGGAACCAGGGGAGTCGGTTCTCCTAATCAATGTGCATAAGGTTCTCACCAGCTCTGCAGATGATGGTGACTTCGCTGGGACACAGCCCTTGTTGCTCATTCCATTATAATCTGCTAAAATGCACAAGAATGTATCTGTTATATCTGAGAATGATCAATCTGCTCTCAGGGCCCGCCATCAGAGAACAAGACCAGACCCCCAGTGTTATGTTTCTTTATAAGAGACTCAGCAGGAAGTTCTGTCCCTAAGGTGAGAGCTAGGGAGGTACATCATGCTGTGACAAGTCACTTCCTGCTGGAGCTCAGAGGCAGCTTCCCAGGGAGGCACAGGGAGGAGCTGTTCATCCTATTTTTCTGATGTAGTGCATTTTCCTCACCTGGAACACAGAGATGCAGGGGACCTAAGTCCTGAAGCAATAGATTCAGCCTCCCGCCATTTCTTATGATTACTTTGGTTAAGGGTTTATCAATGTTCTTTATCTTTTCAAAGTATCGTCTCTGTTGCACTGATTCTGTTTTTTATTCTCAGTTTCACTGATTTTAGCTCTGATCTTGTTTTCTGTATTCTACAAATTTTTGAATCAGCTACTTCTTTCTTTTCTAGAGGCTTGAGGTGTAGCATTAGATCATTTGTTTAAAATCTTTCCTTTTTTTAATGTGGAACTCAATGCTATTAACTAGCTTCTTAGGACCACCTTTATTCTGACTCAGAGAATTTGATGCATTGTGTCTGTTCTCATTTTTTAATATTTTTTTATGTCCTCTCTCATTTCTTCTGTAATCCATTAATCACTCAATAGGGTGAGTTCCAATCTCCATGTATATCTGTGGTTGACATAACTTTGTGCCATTGATTTCTCTTTTTATACAATTATAATCTCCTAAAATGCACAAGATTATAACTTTCATTGTGTGAGAAATTATGTTATACATAGAATATAGTCTGTTTTAGAAAAAGTTCCATTAGCTGTTGAGAATAAAGTGAATTCATCTGTTATTGGAGTGAAATATTTTGCAGTCCTCCATTAGGTCCATTTTATTTATATTTTTAATTAGGGTGGAAATGTTTTTATGTTCTTTATGTCTGGATTACATTCACACAAATGGAGAGAACAAATCAGGAACCTCCCAGGACGTAGTCTCATCTGTCTCCTCTTCATGTTGGGCTCAAATCAGTCACCATGTCTGATCCAAACCACAGCAAAACCACAGTGGAGGGCACTCCTCTGTGTGTGGGGTGAGGGTCCTGGGCAGCTCAGAGCCACAGCCTAGATTCTGGCTTATATCGTGCTGTGGTCTCCAAATATTAAGGTGACTTTCCAATAACTGAAATAACTCTGGGAACTTTTGAAGTAAATGACAAAGGATGTATTCTGGCCATGGCCAGAGAAACAAAGAGTAAACAGTTCTGCAGGATGTGACACCCCCATGGAGTGGTGACTGCCCCTTAAAATCTGAGAATCCACAAAGAAAAGGGGGGTGGCAGTTACAACCTCAGGTTATATGAAACTTGTTTTCTCAGAAATCCTCAGCACATGTTCAGAAGGGCAAGCTCACATTCCCTAAGTCAAGGATAAGGAGGTCAGTATTCAAAGGGAAGAAGGAGGTGTTACCTCCATGGGAGTGGGCTCTGGAGAAAGGGGGACAATTTCACACAGACTGAGGTGTCTGAACAAAACGGGGTCAGCCTAGCTTAATGTTCAAATCAGCCCGTAAAAAGAGCTCCTATTGGGACTCAAAAGTAACTTGAAAAGGACTCAGAACCACAATCATGATGCTTACATTACCAATACTGGTAAAAGAATAAAACATGCTGGAAAAAACAAAGTATGTAAAGAGGACAGGTGAGAGAAGGGGGAAAGAAGGAGGAAGAAAAGGAGACAGCTGAGGAAGAAAAACAGAAAAAATGCCTTGAAAATACTGAAGAGCAATTTTCTACAGAAAATTGAGGTTTCAAAGGAAATATAGAAAACTTTTCCCACAAAGCCTGAGAACACATCATGGGTCTTTGCACAGGAGGAAATGACCACATGACTCTTCCAGGCAAAGACAGGTGAAGCAAGGCTAAGTTGCAAAGAGGAGGAAAAAGAAGGAAAGACTGACAAAACACTCTTTTCTTCTTTAAATTCTTTAATATTTAATCGACTGTGTGCTCACAACCATAACAGGGCACCATGGGGTGTGTAGCATCCAAGAGTCAAACTCCTGACAACAGCACAATTGAAATCCCTTTCCTGCAGAATCATGGGGCAGAGAATGCTGAGAGGAAGCTCCAGGCAGGAGTCCTCCAGAGAGAGTCAGGAACAGGCTCAGCCTCCCAGAGGTCCAGCACCCTGCCTCCTGAGTCCCCTCCAGCTGTTCAACACTCTGCCTCCTCACATGACAGAGATGGCCTCTTCCCAGTCCAGTGCTAGAAAGCATCTGTGAGTGACCTGAGAGGCCAGGACACTGAGAGTCTTGCCTGCTGACCACTCTGGGAGGAGAACTGCTCCAGGTGAAGCCACAGGACCCCTGGTGAGGACCCTGAGGCAGCCCAGGGCAGGGCACAGTGAGAACCCCAGACCCTGACCAGTAATTGCATCCACTAGACAATGTAGGGGAGGCCCCTGGAGATCCAGCAGAGAAGTCTCTCCATGCTGCACCTGTGGCTCACGTCCCACACACCTGAAGACACACCTGGAGCCAGAACCACCCAGGAAGCCACTCCTGATTCCTCACTCACAGAAAGAGCAGGGAGAGTGAAAGGCTAATGGTGTAATTTGCTTGTTGGGGCAATGTTTTACACAGAAACACACAGTGCATGCAGAGGTATAGAAAGAAGTTCACCAAAGTATTTGCAACAGTGCTTCACTAGATGAATATGCACATTGACATGTGGTACAAGGTATTAGAATCTTACATAGGTTAGATTATATGTGTTTTTCTGACAAAATACAGAGTCGTTCTTTGTTATCTAGTCTACTGTTTGACTTGTTAAACTGTGATTTTTTTTCTTTTAAGAAAAGAGTTTTCCTCAAAGGTAAAATGCTTATTCAATAAGTCACTCACTTTCCTCCAGGCACAGCGACAGACCATGGTGTCCACATGGTGCCCACACAATGGGACAGAGCCTCCCAATCATGAGTCCCTGCATGACATTTTGATGCAGACCTTCGTTACCCTGCAGGACACAGCCTGGGCAAGATTCATTGGTGTCAACTGTGAAACGTGGGACAGTTTCACAGTTTCACTCACCCCTGAGTGCTATGAAGGCACAAAAGAAAACCTGAGTGGCTGCAGGGAGAGGCCATGGTGTCCTCTTCACTTCCTATAATGCTGCTGTCTCACCAGGTAAAAATGTAAAACTATATTCATGCTTCAAACATAGATCAGTCTTTCAAGGCTATGGAGAGGATTTTTTTGCAGGTACATGTCGCCCTCTTGTGGGATAAAGTGGAACATCGTAGCACAGAATTAAGTGAGAGGAAACTCAAGGTGAGTGGCCTGGGTGTCCACAGCAAACTGTGTCCTCTGCTCTCCACACTGATGTTCTACAGCTCCAAGAGGACAGCTCACCCACCTGTCCATCTCGATGACACCAACACTCCAACCCAGAGAAGAGCTCAGAAACCAGCTGTCACACCTGGAAACCAGGGAAGAGGCCAGAGCAGAAATGTCTAACCAGGTCACTCACTGAGTTCAGGAGAACTGAGGCCAAAACTAGGTGTCAAGGGCTAATCTTATGTGTCATCCTCCTCCAGTCCTGAGTCCAGAAAAGCAGAATTGTAGAAGATGTTCAATGAGAAGTGTTATAAATACAATGGATTTATTTCTTTTCATGCTGTAAGACTGGGCTTCTGCTTTTCTCATCTAAGATCAGTGGGAAGTGAGAAAACACCTTCCATCCCCACTGCTGTCTTTGGAGCAGTTTGAGGCTCAGCAGGGAATTGTGTCTTCTTCTCATAGCAAGTAACTCAACTTGTGCCTTTTATCCTGGATGTGTTCATGACTAAAGGTGACACTTCTTCCCTGAGACATTCAAGTAAGAGGACACTCCAGAAAGATGCTTCATGAGGTCACCTGGCTTCATGGTGCCCAGCTCACACCACCTAGTGTGCTAGAGGTTTACCCACCCCAAATTGAGAACAGCAATAAAAAGGGGTATTTAAATGACAGTTTATCAGCCAGACCAGCTTCTGCAAAAGGAGCCACAGTCCATTACTCCAACCAGATCCATGACCCAGGGTCCCCTCACTCTCCAGCTCTAGAGCATGGTCCAGGCATGGGGCAGACACCATTCAGAGCTCCCTGCACAGCTGGAGGACCAGAAGGTGACCTTGAAACAGATGGACTCAGTGCTCCTGTCTGCCAGTCACTCTCAGGCACTGCATGCTTCCAGGAGGTGGCTCAACAGTCTTCCTTTCCATGACGACCTCCTGTGATCAGGAGCCAAGGGACACAGCTGCTTCAGCATCTCAGGGTATTGACTATGAGGAGACTGATCCCTGGTATGTCCCTTGTCTTCATCCTCCATGTGAGAACCTGACTAACAGAGAACATGTGTGTGCCAGGACGTGGGCTTGAAAGAGGGAAGAACAGTGGAGAAGGAGACAGAGATGCAGGGATGTTAGAGAACAAGGAGGGGAGTAAATGTGGAATGGATGTGACCACATCACACCTTGTGCATGGACATATATACTAAATAAGCACAGGGATTTCCAGCTCCACATGTGTCTACAACACACAAATGAAAATGAGGTGGATAAACACACAGAAGGAAGACGAGGGAGAAGGAAACTAATGACCCTGTGCAGTGGACATAGCCACCTTGCACAGAAAGCCCCTTGGAACAAGGCCCAGGAGAACATCAGTCCAGATGGAGTCACCCTGAGACATGGAGAGCACGGACTCAGTCCTGTTCTAACTAGGGAATCTCCTGTTACACCAGGACTTGTGGCACCTGTGGCCCAGGGTGTCTGACAAGGAATAGCAGAGGGAGGAAGGAATTGTCTCTCAACTATAAGAAGAAATAACATAGAAACTTCCCTTGTCCACTCTCTCCAGTGGCCTCAAGTTGTTCTTCTCTTGGGAAGTGTTTGGATGACTGTGAGTCTCACATATGTAGATGACTAGGACAGGCTGTCCACCAACTTATAGACCCAGCTCCCCAGAATATCACACTCACTGCCCCAGGTGGACACTTTCCTTCTAATCTGGACTTGGGTAGGGCTACTGGATCTCCAGGTGAAACACAGGTTTCTTTCCCACCAGATTCTGTTGGTCCTTGTGATCCTATTTCAATCAATAGGCCTGGAAAAGATGATGGCTAACACTGCTCCTGACATTCTTGTATTTCTCAGGTGACAGCAGACACCAGAAGCTCTGCAACTCCCAGAACTCCATGTTGTGGGCAGAAGAATTTCAGAAAATCAATACCTGTGAGGTGGGACTTGCCAGCCTGTCTCCTTAGCTGGGAGGGAGCCAGCAGAGTGGCCATTCCCTCTGAAGGACTGTCCTGCAGGCACCATTCATATCTTGACTCTGTGCTGTCGTAGGGTGGCAGGTCCTGGGCACCATGACCCCCACAGAGCCAGGCTTCCATGACAGCACATCCTGTCCACACCATAGGCAGCCTGCAGCCTGGGAAGTTTCTCTACTGTATTTTCTCCAAATATATAGACATTATATGTCCCCTGGGCACACAAGGAAGGCCCCGCCCTCCCTCACTCTTTCCACCCCAGCACTCACCAGGACATTTGCTTGCAGTTCCCTGGGAAGGACCTGCCTGCAGGGTTGACATAAAAGCTCAGCTCTAACCTGGCCTTCACTCACCAGGACTCCTCAGCTCACCTTCTCAAAATGAGGCTCCCTGCTCAGTTCCTGGGGCTGCAGATGCTTTGGATCCCTGGTGAGGACAGAGGGATGAGGAAGGAGAAGGGGGAGGGAGATGAGCCCTGGACCCCATTCTGCCCAAGTGTGCTGTGTCCACCTGAGATGCGAGCAGGTCTTCCCTCCAGGATGGGGCAGGTGATTTTGATTAATATGAGATAGAAGAGAGGAGGATCAAGCAACCTGGCTCTGAACAACATTGTTACAAAGAAAGAGGAAGATGCTGTAGAAAAATTACACAGGCTGTCAGAGCTTACAAAACTTAAGTTCTTTAAAAAATTGATACATGTGTTGTATAACTCAAATAAAAATTAACTTCCTTGGAAATAAAGAAAGAAAAGATAAATCAAATATAATTCATTATAAGACTACATAACCTTGAATTTCTCTATCACTATTTCAGGATCCGGTGGGGATATTATGCTGACCCAGACTCCTCTCTGTGTTCCTGTCACCCCTGGACAGTCAACCTCTATCTCCTGCAGGTCCAGTCAGAACTTCCTATGCAATGATAGAAACATTTATTTGTATTGGTTTGTACACAAGCCACACCAGTCTCCACATGTCCTAATATACTGGGTTTCCAACCAGTTAACTGGGGTCCCAGACAGCTTCAGTGGCAGTGGGTCAGGGACAGATTGTACACTAAAAATCAGCAGGGTGGAGGCTGAGGATGCTGGAGTCTATTA
This sequence comes from Sciurus carolinensis, assembly GCF_902686445.1. NCBI lineage: Eukaryota > Metazoa > Chordata > Mammalia > Rodentia > Sciuridae > Sciurus > Sciurus carolinensis. The sequence continues at coordinate 1,887,297 of NC_062225.1, forward strand.
CTGTGCACAAGATATACAATATGCTCCCACAGTGTTGCACCCCTGAACAATAACCTCCTACCTGCTTGACCCAGCTGACACATGTGCTGCTGGTCTGGCAGCAACTCAGCAGATGCTCTGAGTGTGTGAGAGGAAGATGCTGGGGACTCAGGGAACAGGGTGCAGCTGAGGGCTGTGGACCAAGACTGCCTCAGCCACAGCTCAGGAAAAACCCATTGATGGCCCTGTCAGCTGCCACAGCCTGGCCTGGCACATGGAGGTCAGGAGCAGAGGGGTCCAGGCACCTACTGAAGAACCAACAGGATGAGCATGAACACTGCCCATTGAGAAGGACCTGAGTCCTGAGCAAGAGTCTCGCTGAGAATCAAAGGACTTGACCTGGAGTAGTAATTCAGTTTTTGCTCAGGAATTTATTTTATGCACATTTGTAATAAACTTTGGAAATAAAAAGGAAACTATGAGAAGACAGAAAATAGAGTAGAAAATAGAGAAGAGGAGGTAGAACAGGAACCACTTACTGAGCACTTCACCAAAAAGGCTCATCAGAGAGCTGGGCCTGAGGAAGGAAGAAAAGAGAGGAGAGAGAGAGAGAGAGAGAGAGAGAGAGAGAGAGAGAGAGAGAGAGAGAGAGAGCGCAGGGAGAGATTGAGTAGGGGAGAGAAAGGGGAAGGTCTTCTCTTTGAGGGGGTTTGAACTGCTGGTGAATTGTCTACCTCCAGAAGGTTCTGGGCAGAAGGAGATTACATGTCATGAAAGAGACCAGGAGGACCTGAAATGAAAATGGATATGCTCTAGACTGAAAAAGGTACTGGGGACAATTCATTCACAGTGTGTGAAATCACTAGGTTCTTCTGTGAGTGTTGACAGTAAAGATCAGCTCAGTCATGTGATCTGTCCAAGGGATCCTGCAGATTCCTGGGACCTGAGAGCTCTTGACTGTCTCCAGGAGACCTCCCAGCATTGTGATTGGTGACTCACAAGAGATAAACAAATAAACAAATACCTAGAGGACTCCCAGTGTCTTTTTTCTCTTGGGCCCTGCAAACCCTCCAAGGAATAAATCAGAACTTGTGACCTGTCAGGACAGAGGAGGCAGGAAACCTCAGGGCTAATGTGAGGAGAAAGCAGCCAGGGCAGCACAGAATCCCTGACCTGCGTCCTGGAAGGAAGTTGTGTCTGAGGCTGAAGCTCTGTGGGAGGTGGACTGTGGAGCTGCTGACTGGACACTGCCATGTCCTCAGTCTGGAGTCTGCAGACAGGGAGACCGAAATCTGTCCCTGACCCACTGCACATGAACATCATGTGGATCCCAGGTGCCAGCGTGGATGTCCAGGATTGGTACAGCCTGGGAGCCTCTCCTGGTTTCTAGTGGTGCCAGCCAAGTAGTCCTTCTGCTCAGATGAGAGACTCTGACTGGACTTGCAGGTGATGGTGACCATGTCTCCTGCAGACACAACCATGAAGCCTGGAGACTGGGTCATCACCATGTCCCCACAGGCACCATTACCAGTGACCAGGAGAGGTTACCTTGGCCATGAGGCTCTGAGCAGCACTGCCCCCACCAGAGCTCCAGGACCTGGCTCTACAACCACAGCCAGAAGGCTGCCCACCATCCACTCCTGGGGAGGCCTGCAGGACCCCCTTCAGGGCAGGGCTTGGGGCTCTCAGCTAGACTCAGTGAGAACCAGGACACTGCACACCACCCTCCCAGGACTGCCAGGAGGGCAGCAGGCTCTGAGTAACTGGGAGATGGAGAGGGAGCAGCAGGACTTCCCTGGGCAGTGGGGGCTGCCCCCACCCTGCCAAGGGTGCTCTTCCAAAGAGCATGATGGACAGGGGAAGGGCCCCAACCTGCCTCAGTCCAGCCTCACTGCTGAGCAGCCACGGGACCCTCTGAGGAGGCAGGGCCACCCCAGCCTCTCCAGTCCTCACACGTGGTTCTGGAAGGCCCAGAGACCACAGAGTCGGAGCTTCCTGCCTCCAAACTCAGAGGATAACTTGAGTGGGAATGAAAGCAACAGAAACAAGACAGTGGAGAGTCCTGACAGATGTCAGATTTGGATCTCTGAAAGCATATTGAAAAAGAAATTATAAAATGACATGATGGATCAGGACATGAAACTAAAAATTAAAACACATAATATACTAAATATTACTGACACTAGGAATACTCCAAGTCCAAAGCAAATTATTTAATTGCTGTGAAATTTTACCAATAATGCAGAAATAATTAGTAGAAATGTTGAACATTTGTCCATATATCTGTGAAGTGTCCACTCATTTCCTAAATGCAAATCAAAACTAGTCTATTATTTCATCTGACCCCAGTTAGAAAGTCTATTATCAAAAATACAGGAAAGCAATAGGTGTTGACGGGGAAGTGGTGCAAAAGTACACTCATACATTGCTGGTAGGGTTGCAAACTGGTGCAGCCACTCTGGAAAGCAGTATGGAGATTCCTTAGAAAACTTGGAAGGGAACCACCATATGACACAACTACCCAAATCCTTGGCCTATAATTAAAATCAGCATACTACACTGACACAGCTACATCAATATTTGTAGCATCTCAATTCACAATAGCTAGATTGTGTAATGAACCTAGATGTCCTTCAATAGATGAATGGATAAAGAAACTGTGGTATATATACACAATGGAATATTATTGAACCATAAAGAAGAATAAAATTATGGCATTTGCAAGTAAATGTATGGAGTTGGTGACATGAGCCATTACCAGAAAACAAAGGCCAAATGATTTCTCTGATAAGTGGATGATGATACATAATGGGGGATGGGAGTGAGGCAAGAATGGAGGAAAGATGGATTGTATAGAGGAACATGAGGGGTGGGTAGAGGGGTGGAATGAAAAATAATAGAATAAGACAATCATCATTACCCTAAGTGCATGTACGATTATGCAAATGGTGTGAGTCTACTTTGTGTGCAAGCACAGGAACAATAATTGTACCCCATTTGTGTGCAATGAATTAAAATAAAAATAAATAATATTGACAATCAAAGAAGTTTTAATTTTCTCATTTAGTCTATGTGATCTCCCATTTTTTCCCAATAGGATAATATGGTGACAACACTTTCTCAGTTAAACACACTAAAATAAATTCTTGTAATCAGACTCACACTTCTGGGACTGCTCACTTCTCCAACATGAGACCACACAGTCCCAGGCTAGAGGAAGTTCTAATTGTCCAGGGAAAGGAGGTAAAAAATCAGCAATTCACTCCGCCCACTTCCTACCAAGCTGTCCTGCCCTCTGGACCTTGTCAAACTCTACACTTTTGCTTTCTTCCTCCTAAAATCAGCTCCAACCCATTTTCTTTCATTTCCTTTACTTCTGCTCACTAAGAAGAGGCAGATGGAGAACCGTGTCTCCAGAATCCAGAAAGTCACCCTGCAAACACGGCTGCTCCTCACAGGGCTTGGAGGGAGCTGCACACTCAGGACAGGACAGCCACAGAGGTGTATTCAGACCAAGGTAGACCATGGCAGGGGCCTGAGCTGGTCAGGACCCACAATCTATATTCCACACTGTGCAGAGGATGTGTCAGATGACCTGGGCTTGGGAAAAGCAGCACATATTGTTGACAGAACAGCACAGGCTCACGCTCTACCAGCTAGGGAGGAGGAAGTGGGAAACCAACGTCCCTGTGCAGTTGATCTAGAACCCTGTCCCCAGTGAACCACTTGGAGCAAGGCCAGGAGAATGTCAGGGCAGATGGAATCACCCTGACAGAAGAGGAGCCTGGAAACATCCTCTTTAGCAAGGAAATCTCCTGTTAAACCAGAACTGTGACACCTGCTTCCCAGGGTCTCTGACAAAAAGCAGCAAAGGGAGAAATACATTCTCTCTCATCAAAGAGAAAGAACTAACAGAATCCTCCCTTGTCCACTCTGTCTGGTGACCTCAAGGAGTTTATCTATTGGGAAATGTTTAGATGACTGATGTGTCACACACATGGAGATGAACAGGATGGGATGTCCACCATTCATAGACCCAGCTCCTGGCATTTCACACTCACTGCCCCAGCTGGACATGCCCCTTCTCCTCTGGCCTTGGGAAGATCTACTGAATCTCCAGCTGAAACACAGGTTTCTTTCTCACCAGCTTCTTTTGACCCTTCTGCTCCTGTTTCATTCACTAGTCCAGGAAAAGAAAAAGTCTAACACTGTCCTTGACATTCTTGTGTTGCTCCAGGTGACACCAGGCACCAGAAGCTCTGCATGGGCCTCAACCTCATGCTGTGGGTGGCAGAAAATTCAGAAGACCCATAATTGTGAGCTGGGATTCTCACCTTCTCTGTTTACCTGGGAGGGAGCCAGCAGAGTGGCCACTCTGTTCTCAGGGACTGACCTGCAGGCAACCTACATATTCTTGAATCTGTGCTGTCTTCGGGTGGGAGGTCCTGGACACCATGACCCGCATAGAGCCAGGCTTCCATGATGGGCCTCCAGTCTATACTACAGGCAGCTTGGGCTCTTCCTCTACTGTATTTGTTTCAAATATCAACACATTTGATGTTCCTGGGCTCACAAGGCAGGCCCCACCCTCCCTCACTCTCTCCACCCCAGCACCCACCAGGACATTTGCATGCTGCTCCCTGGGGAGGACCTGCCTGCAAGGCTGACATAAAAGCTCAGCTCTAACCTGGCCTTCACTCACCAGGACTCCTCAGCTCACCTTCTCAAAATGAGGCTCCCTGCTCAGCTCCTGGGGCTGCTGATGCTCTGGATCCCTGGTGAGGACATTGGGGATGAGGAAGGAGAAGGGGGAGGGAGGTGAGCCCTGCGCCCCCATTCTGCCCATGTGTGCTCTGTCCACCTGAGAGGTGAGCAGGTCTGCCCTCCAGGATGAGGTAGGTGAGGTTGATTCATGTGAGAGAGAAGAATCCAGAAGGAGCAGGTGACTGGGCTATGATGGACACAGCCACATAATCAGAGGAGGATGTGGTAGGTGAAATATACAGAGGCTCTTGTAGTTACAAAATTTGATTGCCTTTAAAATATGAATACTTTTACTGTATGAATCAAAATCATGAAAATAATTTAGCAGAAATAACCAAAAAAGAAAAATACAAATATTGTCTTAAACTTATACATAACTTTGCATTAATCTGTGATTATTTCAGGATCCAGTGGTGACATTGTGCTGACCCAAACTCCTTTCTCCGAACCCATCACCCCTGGACAGCCAGCCTCCATCTCCTGCAGGTCCAGTCAGAGCCTCCTACACAGTGATGGAAACACCTATTTGAACTGGGTTGTACACAAGCCAGGCCAGTCTCCACAGAGACTAATATACAAGGTTTCCAACCGGTTCACTGGGGTGCCAGACAGGTTCAGTGGCAGTGGGTCAGGGACAGACTTCACACTGAAAATCAGCAGGGTGGAGGCTGAGGATGCTGGAGTCTATTACTGCTGGCAAGGTACACAATATCCTAACACTGTGATACAGACCCAAACAAAAACCTCCTGCCTGGGTGGCCCAGCTGCCACATGTGCTGCTGGTCTGGCAGCAGCACAGCAGATTCTCTGAGTGTGTGAGAGGAAGATGCTGGGGACTCAGGGAACAGGGTGCAGCTGAGGGCAGTGGACCACGACTGCCTCGGCCACAGCTCAGGTCAAACCCATTGGTGGCCCTGTCAGCTGCAGCAGCCTGGCCTGGCACATGGAGGACAGGAGCAGAGGGGTCCAGGCACCTTCTGATGAACAGACAGGATGAGCGGGAACACTGCCCATTGAGCATTACCTGGGCCCCGGACAAGAGATTCACTGAGAATCAAAGGACTTGACCTGGAGTGGTAATTCAGCATTTGTCCAAGAATTTACTTTATGCACATTTGTAATGAACTTTAGAAATAAAAAGGAAACTATGAGAACAGTTGACAGAAAATAGAGAAGAGGAGGCAGAGCAGGGAACCACTTACTGAGCACTTCACCAGAAAGGCTTATCTGAGAGCTGGGATGAGGATGGAAGGGAGAGATTGAGAGAGAGAGAGAGAGACAGAGAGAGAGACAGAGACAGAGAAGGAGAGAGAGAGATTGAGGTGGGGAGACGGAAGGTCTTCTCTTTGAGGGGGTTTGAAATGCTGGTGAATTGTCTAACACTAGAAGGATCTGGACAGGAGATTACATGTGGTGAAAGAGACCAGGAGGACCTGAAATAAAAATGGATATGCTGGTCTTTTTCAAGATGGCGGACTAGAGGGCGGCAGCATTTCATGTTGCTCCAGGACGCAGGACTCAAAAGAGGAGATAGTGAGAGACTTGGGACCAACTCAAAGCCGCCGGGTGAGTCTCTCCGGTTGGGGAGGCGTCCTGGATGTGGCGGTAGCCCTGGAATGCAGGGATCTTTGTGAAGTAGAGTTGCCGCAGTGAGACACCCCTTCCCCCCACAGGAGTGGTAAACAAGGACAACTGGGATCATTGTAGAGGAGGCGGATCAGCACAGCGCTTGGACTCGGAGCAACCACTGGGGCTCCAGGTGGCTGACTGAGGAGGAGCAGCGTGGTGCAAGCTGTTTAGACTCAGAGCGATCACTTCTGAACACCGGGGGGCTGCCCGGAGGAAGAGGAGTAACATGGTGGGTCGCTTGGTCTAGGAGTGACTGCATCAGAGTCACAGGCAGTTGCCAGAGGAGGAGCTGCGTGGTGAGTTGTTTGGACTCAGAGTGACCGATTCTGAACAATGGGAGGGGTTGCCCGGAGGAAGAGGAGAAGGGAGGAGGGTCGCTTGGTCTAGGAGTGACTGCATCAGAGCTACAGGTGGCTGTCTGAGGAGGAGCTGTGTGGCGAGCTATTTGGACTCAGAGTGACCGCTTCTGAACACTGGGGGGTTGCCGGGAGGAAGAGGAGAAGCATGGCGGGTCGCTTGGTCTAGGAGTGACTGCATCAGAGCCACAGGTGGTTGCCAGAGGAGGAGGTGAGTGGTGAGTTGTTTGGACACAAAGCGACCACTCCTGAACATATGGGGGGCTACCCCGAGGAGGAGGAGGAACAGGGCGGGTCACTTGGACTCAGAGTGACTGCCTAGAGCTACGGGCGGTTGGCGGGAGGAGGAGACACGAAGTGAGTTGCTTAAACTCCTAGTGACTGCATCGGAAACTGGGCAGCTGTCCGGAGGAGGAGGTGTGTGGTGGGTCTCTGGGTCTCGGAGCTAATGTATGGGGCTCCAGGTGGCAGCTCAGAGGAAGGACCGCATAGCCAGGCGATCAGGTGCAGAGCAGGGTCCCAGTACCGGCTTCTTGGTGGAAGAGCCACACAGAGACACGCCTAGGGGAGGAGCGAAGTTTCCAGGACTGCAGGCAACTTCTCTGAGTAGAGGCAGCCTAAGGAGACTCATCTGTGAAGGGTGAGGCTCCCAGGCCCAGGACGTAGGTCTGGGCCCCTGGGAATGTTGCAGAGGAAGACAGCCCAGCCCAGGTGGTAGTTGTAGATTGAGGGGAACCTCTAGGAGGGGAACTGACCAGCAAGATGTCCCCACCGAGTGAGTCTTCCCTGCCGGGTGAGGTTTTCCCAGAAGGACGGTAAAACCAGAGACACAGGCACAAACAGGCCTTGCCTCAGCCTGCAGCCTAGTTCCCCTTTGGATGACCATTGGTCAACAAGTAGAGGCACCTCTGCCCACTATCAGGGAATATACCCCACCTGAGGGTCACCATCCCTAGAGGGGCAGCTTCCTTGTGGAGCACCGCATTATCAACTTCCTCCAAGACTGCAGGCTACTGAAGGATAAGAGGGGATATACTAGCAATCTTCAGGGACAGTATAAGTCAATAGAGGAAAACTGCAATATCTTAAGGACCCACTGATTCCTGAACGATATGAGAAAACAAGGGAAGAAAATGCCCCAAACAAATCTAGATGTTACATCAATAAAATCTAATGACAGCATGGCAGAAGAAATGACAGAAAGGGAGATTCAGAATGTACATAATTAAAATGATCAGGGAAGCAAACGATGAGATGAAAGAGCAAATGCAGGCATTGAATGATGAGATGAAAGAGCAAATGCAGGCATTGAATGATGAGATGAAAGAGCAAATGCAGGCATTGAATGATAGCACAAATTGACAGTTAAAAGAGCAAAATATCATTTCAATAAAGAGTTAGAGATATTGAAAAAAAACAAACAGAAATCCTTGAAATGAAGGAAACAATAAACCAAATTAAGAACTCCATAGAAAGCATAACCAATAGGATAGAACACCTGGAAGACAGAACCTCAGATATTGAAGACAAAATATTTAACCTTGAAAACATAGTTGAACAAACAGAGAAGATGGTAAGAAATCATGAAGAGAATCTGCAAGAACTATGGGATATCATGAAAAGGCCAAATTTGAGAATTATTGGGATTGAGGAAGGCTTAGAGAAATAAACCAAAGGAATGAACAATCTATTCAATGAAATAATATCAGAAAACTTCCCAAATCTGAAGAATGAAATGGAAAATCAAGTTCAAGAGGCTTATAGGACTCCAAGTACACAAAATTACAACAGACCCACACCAAGGCATATTATAATGAAAATACCTAACATACAAAATAAAGACAGAATTATAAAGGCTGTGAGAGAAAAGAACCAAATTACATTCAGGGGGAAACCAATACGGATATCAGCAGATTTTCAATCCAGACCCTAAAAGCTAGAAGGGCCTGGAACAACACTTTTCAAGCTCTGAAAGAAAATGGATGCCAAACAAGAATCTTATACCCCACAAAACTTACCTTCAAATTTGATGATGAATAAAATCATTCCATGATAAACAAAAGCTAAAAGAATTTACAAAAAGAAAGCCAGCATTACAGAACATTCTCAGCAAAATATTCCATGAGGAAGAGACAAAACACAAAGAAGCAAATCAGCAAAGGGAGGAATTATCCTAAAGGAACTGACAAATAAAGGAGGAGTCAAGTTGTGTCAAAAAAATAAATAAATAAATGAAATTTAAAAAATGAACCAAATGACCGGGAATACAAATCATATCTCAATAATAACCCTGAATATTAATGGCCTGAATTCATCAATCAAAAGACATAGACTGGCAGATTGGATTAAAAAGAAAGATCCAACAATATGTTGCCTGCAAGAGACTCACCTCATAGAAAGAGATACCCATAGACTAAAGGTGAAAGGATGGGGAAAAACATACCATGCACATGGACTCAGCAAAAAAGCTGGAGTATCCATCCTCATTTCAGATAATGTGGACTTCAAGCCAAAGTTAGTCAGAAGGGATAAAGATGGACATTTCATACTGCTTAAGGGAAGCATAAATCAGCAAGATATAACAATCATAAACATCTATGCCCCAAACAGTGGCTCATCCATGTATGTCAAACAAATCCTTCTCAATTTTAGAAATCACATAGACCATAACACAATAATACTAGGTGATTTTAACACGCCTCTCTCACCACTGGACAGATCTTCCAAGCAAAAATTGAACAAAGAAACCATAGATCTCAAAAACCCAATCAATAATTTAGACTTAACAGATATTTATAGAATATACCATCCAACCAAGAGCGAATACACTTTCTTCTCAGCAGCACATGGATCCTTCTCTAAGATAGACCATATATTATGCCACAAAGCTAATGTTAGCAAATACGAGAAGATAGAGACACTACCTTGTATTCTATCAGATCATAATGGATTGAAGTTAGAAATAAATGAAAGAGTAAAAAACAGAAACTACTCCAACACCTGGAGATTAAACAATATGCTATTATATGATGAACGGATAACAGAAGATATTAGGAAGGAAATAAAATATTCTTAGAGGTAAATGAGAACAAAGAAACATCATATCAAAATCTCTGGGACACTATGAAAGCAGTACTTAGAGGAAAATTTATTTTGTGGAGCGCATTTAATAAAAGAAGTAAAACTCAACAAATAAACAACCTAACATTACAGCTCAAAGCCCTAGAAAAGAAGAACAGACCAACACCAAAAGTAGTAGAAGACAGGAAATAGTTAAACTCAGAGCTGAAAACAATGAAATTGAAACAAAAGAAACAATACAAAAAATTGACAAAATAAATAGTTGGTTCTTCAAAAAATAAACAAAATTGATAAAACTTTAGCCACACTAACAAAGAGAAGATGAGAGAAAACCCAAATTACTAAAATTCGGAATGAACAAGGAAATATCACAACACACACGACTGAAATACAAAACATAATTAGAAGCTATTTTGAAAATCTATACTCCAACAAAATAGAAAATTTCGAAGACATCAACAGGTTTCTAGAGACATATGAATTGCCTAAACTGAACGAGGAGGACAAACACAATTTAAATAGACCAATTTCGAGTAATGAAATAGATGAAGTCATCAAAAGCCTACCAACAAAGAAAAGTCCAGGACCAGATGGGTTTTCAGCCGAGTTCTACAAAACCTTTAAAGAAGAGCTCATTCCAATACTCCTCAAAGTATTCCATAAAATAGAAGAGGAGGGAACCCTCCCAAACTCGTTCTATGAAGCCAATATCACCCTGATACCTAAACCAGACAGAGACACATCGAGGAAAGAATATTTCAGACCAATATCCTTAATGAACATCGACACAAAAATTCTCAACAAAATTTTAGCAAATCTCATACAAAAACATATTAAAAAGATAGTGCACCATGATCAAGTGGGTTTCATCCCAGGGATGCAAGGTTCGTTCAACATCAGGAAATCAATAAATGTTATTCACCATATCAATAGACTTAAAGTCAAGAATCACATGATTATTTTGATAGATGCAGAAAAAGCATTTATAAAATACAGCACCCCTTCATGCTCAAAACACTAGAAAATATAGGATAGTTGAGAACATTCCTTAACATTGTAAAGGCCATCTATGCTAAGCCCATGGCTAATATCATTCTAAATGGTGAAAAACTGAAAGCATTCCCCCTTAAAACTGGAACAAGGCAAGGATGCCCTCTTTCACCACTTCTTTTCAATATCGTCTTTGAAACTCTAGCCAGAGCAATTAGACAGACTAAAGAAATTAAAAGGATAAGAATAGGAAAAGAAGAACTCAAACTATCCCTGTTTGCTGATGATATGATTATATACTTAGAGGAACCAGGAAATTCCACCAGAAAACTTTTAGATCTCATAAGTGAATTCAGTAAAGTAGTGGGATATAAGATCAATGTACATAAATCTAAGGCATTTTTATACATAAGTGATGAATCTTCAGAAAGAGAAATTAGGAAAACTGCCCCATTCACAATAGCATCGAAAAAAATAAAATACATGGGAATCAATCTCACAAAAGAGGTGAAAGATCTCTACAGTGAGAACTACAGAAAACTAAAGAAAGAAATAAAAGAAAACCTCAGAAGATGGAAAGATCTCCAATGTTCTTGGATAGGAAGAATTAATATTTTCAAAATGGCCTTACTACCAAAAGTGCTATACAGATTCAATGCAATTCCAATTAAAATCCCAATGATGTAACTTACAGAAATAGAGCAAGAAATTATGAAATTCATCTGGAAGAATGAAAAACCCAGAATAGCTAAAGCAATCCTCAGTAGAAAGAGTGAAGCAGGGGGTATCTCAATACCAGATGTTCAACTCTACTACAAAGCAATAGTAACAAAAACGGCATGGTATTGGTACCAAAATAGACAGATGGATCAATGGTACAGAATAGAGGACACGGACACAAACAAAATAAATACAGTTTTCTCATACTAGACAAAGGGGCCAAAAATATGCAATGGAGAAAAGATAGCCTCTTCAACAAATGGTGCTGGGAGAATTGGAAATCCATATGCAACAGAATGAAACTAAACCCATATCTCTCACCATGCAAGAAACTAATCTCAAAATGGATTAAGGACCTCAGAATCAGATCAGAGACCGTGCATCTTATAGAAGAAAAAGTAGGTTCAGAGTTTCAACATGTCGGCTTAGGACCAGACTTCCTCAACAGGACTCCCATAGCACAAGAAATAAAAGCAAGAATCAATAACTGGGATAGATTCAAACTAAAAAGTTTTCTCTCAGCAAAGGAAACTATCAGCAATGCAAAGAAAGAGCCTACAGAATGGGAGAAAATCTTTGCCAATCATACATCAGATAGAGCACTAATCTCCAGAATCTATAAAGAACTCAAAAAACTCTACACCAAGAATGCAAATAATCCAATCGACAAATGGGCTAAGGAAATGAATAGACACTTCACAGAAGGAGATCTACAAGCAATCAACAAACATATGGAAAAATGTTCAACATCTCTAGTAATAAGAGAAATGCAAATCAAAACCACCCTAAGATTCCATCTCACCCCAATTAGAATGGCGATTATCAAGAATACAAGCAACAACAGGTGTTGGCGAGGATGTGGGGAGAAAGGTACACTCTTACATTGCTGGTGGGGCTGCAAATTAGTGCAGCCACTCTGGAAAGCAGTGTGGAGACTCCTTAGAAAACTTGGAATGGACCCACCATTTGACCCAGCTATCCCACTCCTTGGCCTATACCCAAAGGACTTTAAATCAGCATATTACAGAGATACAGCCACATCAATGTTCATAGCTGCTCAATTCACAATAGCCAGATTGTGGAACCAACCTAGATGTCCTTCAGTTGATGAATGGATAAAGAAACTGTGGAATATATATACAATGGAATATTACTCAGCCATAAAGAATGATAAAATTATAGCATTTGCAGGCAAATGGACGAAATTGGAGAATATCATGCTAAGTGAGATAAGCCAATCTCAACAAAGGACAAATGATATCGCTAATAAGTGGATGATGACACATAATGGGGGTGGGAGTGATTAGTGTTAGGGTTAGAGTTAGGGTTAGGGAGGGGGGCAAGAATGGAGGAAGGAAGGACTGTATAGAGGGAAAAGAGTGGTGGGAGGGGTTTGGGGGGGAAGGGAAAAAAATAACAAATGAATCAAACAGCATTGTCCTATGTAAATTTATGATTACACAAATGGTATGCCTTTACGCCATGTACAAACAGAGAAACAACATGTATCCCATTTGTTCACAATAAAAAAAATTAAAAAAAAAATGGATATGCTCTAGAATGGAAAAGGTACAGGAGACAATTCATCCACAGTGTGTGAAATCACTAGGTTCTTCTGTGAGTGTTAGACAGTAAAGATCAGCTCAGTCATGTGATCTGTCCATGGAAACATGCAGATTCCTGTGACCTGAGAGCTCTTGACTATCTCCAGGAGACCTCCCAGCATTGTGATTGGTGACTCACAAGAGATAAACAAATAAACAAATACCTAGAGGACTCCCAGTGTCTTTTTTCTCTTGGGCCCTGCAAACCCTCCAAGGAATAAATCAGAACTTGTGACCTGTCAGGACAGAAGAGGCAGGAAACCTCGGGCTATGTGAGGAGAAAGCAGCCAGGGCAGCACAGAATCCCTGACCTGTGTCCTGGAAGGAAGTTGTGTCTGAGGCTGAAGCTCTGTGGGAGGAGCACTGTGGAGCTGCTGACTAGACACTGTGCTGTGTCCTCAGTCTGGTGGCTGAGGATGGGAAGACTGAAATCTGTCCCTGACCCACTGCACATAAACATCATTTGGATCCCAGGTACCAGCATGGATGCCCAGGAGAGGTACAGCCTGGGAGCCTCTCCTGCTTTCTAGTGGTGCCAGCCAAGTAGTCCTTCTGCTCACATAAGAGACTCTGGCTGGACTTGCAGGTGATGGTGACCATGTCTCCTGCAGACACAACCAGGGAGCCTGGAGACTGGGTCATCACCATGTCCCCACAGGCACCATTACCAGTGACCAGGACAGGCCTGGGCTGTGGTCACCTTGGCCCTGAGGCTCTGAGCAGCACTTCCCCCACCAGTGCTCCAGGACCTGACTCTACAGACCACAGCCAGAAGGATACCCATCACCCACTCCTGGGGAGTTCTGCAGGATCCCCTTCAGGGCAGGGCTTGGGGCTCTCAGCTAGACTCAGTGAGAACAGGACACTGCACACCACCCTCCCAGGACTGCCAGGAGGGCAGCAGGCTCTGAGTAACTGGGAGATGGAGAGGGAGCAGCAGGACTTCCCTGGGCAGTGGGGGCTGCCCCCACCCTGCCAAGGGTGCTCTTCCAAAGAGCATGATGGACAGGGGAAGGGCCCAACCTGCCTCAGTCCAGCCTCACTGCTGAGCAGCCTCGGGGACCCTCTGAGGGTGCAGGGACACCCCAGCCTCTCCAGTCCTCCCACGTGATTCTGGAAGGGCCCAGAGACCACAGAGTTGGGACTTCCTGCCTCCAAACTCATAGGATAACTTGAGTGGGAATGAAAACAACAGAAACAAAACAGTGGAGGGTCCTGACAGATGTCAGATTTGGATCTCTGAAAGCATATTGAAAAAGAAATTATAAAATGACATGATGGACCAGGATATGAAACTAAAAATTAAAACACATTAATCAACTAAATATTATAGACTCCTGGGTATTTCACATCAAAGGCAAATTATTTAATTTGCTGTGAAATTTTACCAATAAACCAGAAATATTATTGAATACCAAATATGCTTTAATTTATTCAGTTAATCCATTTGATATCTTTTCTTTTTAATCCCATACAGACAATATGGTGAAATCATTTTCTTAGTCATAAGAATTTAAAAAATTCTTATAATCAGACTCACACTTCACCTGGGACTTCTCAGTACTGCAACATGAAACCACACAGTCCCAGGACAGAGGAAGTTTCTAATGTCCCAGAGAAAGTATGTGAAAGATCAGCAATTCCCTATACCCACTGCCTACCAAGCTGTCCTGCCCTCTGGACTTTGTCAAACTATACATCTTTGCTTTCTTGCTCCTAAGATGAGCTCCAACCCATTTTCTTTAATTTCATTTTCCTCTGCTCATTAAAATGAGGTAGAAGGGAGAATTGAGTCTCCAGAATCCAGAAGCCCACCATGCAAACACACCTGCTCCTCACAGGACTTGGAGGGAGGCTGCACACTCAGGACAGGAGGACAGCCACAGATGCTATTGGTACTAGATAAACCATGACAGGGCCTTAGCTGGTCAGGGCCCTCAAACCACGTTCCACACTGTGGAGCAGGTGTGTCAGTGACCTGGTCTGTCTGGAAGAGAATTCAGTCTTGTTGACTACGAACAACACAAATCCAGTGTCTCCAGCGTTGGAGGACAAAGGCAGAAACTACTGTCCCTATGCAGTGATCCAGAACCCACTCCCAAAAGACTCCTCTTGGAGTAAGGCCCAGGATTGCCTCAGGCAGATGCAATCACCCTAATACATAGAGAGTGGCCTCAGTCCTATTGTAGCACAGGGGTCTACAGAGAACCAGCAACTGGCTGTCCAGAGTCTCTGACATGAACAGTACAGGGAGGAAGAAATTTTTGATATTTAATGAGAAACAACTAGCTGAGTGCAGAGGCTCACACCTGGAATCCTAGAGTCTTGGGAGGCTGAGGCAGGAGGACCATGCATTCAAAGCCAAACTCAGCATAAGTCATTCCCTAAACAACTCAGTAAGATCTTCTCTCTAAAGAAAATACAAAGAGGGCTGATTATGTGGCTCAGTGATCGAATGACCCAGAGATTAATCCCTGGTAAAAACACCCCTGAATGAGAAAGAATTAACACAGAATCCTCCCTTGTCCACTCTGCCCTGTGGTCTCAAGCGGTTCTTCTCTTGGGGAGTGTTTGGATGACTCTGAGTGTCACACACATGGACTAGGACAGAATGTCCACCAGTTCATAGACCCAGCTCCCTGGAGTTTCACACTCACTACCTCAGCTGGACACGTCCCTTCTCCTCTGGCTTTGGGCAGGGCTGCTGGAACTCCAGCTGAAACACAGATTTCTTTCCCACCAGCTTCTTTTGACACTTTTGCTCTTATTTCATTCACCTGGGTAGGAAAAGATGATGTCTGACATCATCTTTGTATTTTCCATGTAACAGCAGAAAGCAGAACTTGAACCACCTGAACTCCATGCTGTTTTTGAAGAAAATTCAAAGTTCAATACTTGTGAGGTGGCACTTGGCCCCTTCTCTCCTTAGCTGGGAGGGAGCCAGCTGGGTGGCCCTTCACTTTCCAGAGGCTGACCTGCAGGGCACCTCCATATTCTTGGGTCTGAGCTGTCTTAGGGTGTCAGACCTGGGGCACCATGACCCCCGTAGAGCCAGGCCTCCATGGTGGAGCATCCCGCCCACCCCACAGGAACCTGGGCTGGAATCCCTGGTGAGGACAGAGGGGATGAGGAAGGGGAAGGAGGAGGAGGGTGAGCCCTGGGGGCCCATTCTGCACATGTGTGTTCTGTCTACACAGGGCATGAGCAGGACTTGTCCTCCAGGATGGGGCAGGTGAGGCTGATTAATGTGAGAGAGAAGATTCCAGAAGGAGCTAGCGACAAGGCTCTGATTAACATTGTCACATAATAAGAGGGGGATATTTGTAGGTGAATTCTACAGAGGCTCCTGTAGCTCACAAAATTTGAATTCTTTTAAAATATGAATAACTTACTGTATGAATCAAAATCACAAAAATAATTCAGCCTAAAATAAACAAAAAATGAAAAAGTGCAAAAAATTTGTCTTAAAGTTTATAGATAATTTTGCACAGTTCTGTGACTATTTCAGGATCCAGGTGGGATGATGTGTTGACCCAGCTCCTCTTTCTGGGTTTGTCACACCTGGACAGCCAGCCTCCATCTCCTACAGGTCCAGTCAGAGCCTCCTACACAGTGATGGAAACACCTATTTGTATTGGTGTGTATACAAGCCAGGCCAGTCTGCCCAGGGCCTAAAATATCAGGGTTCCAACAGGTTACATGGAGATCTAGATCCAGTGGCAGTGGGTCAGGGATGGACTTCACACTGAAAATCAGCAGGGTGGAGGCCCGAGGATGCTGGGCTGTATTAATGCTGGCAATTTTTACAATATCCTCCCACAGTGGTGCAGCCCCAAAGAAAACCTCCTGCTCCAAAAACTCAGTTGTCACACGTGCTGCTCTCTGGCACAGGGAGAGTGATCTTGTAGGGAACTTCTAGAGGTCCCTTGTGCTTGGGAAAACTGTTCATTGTGAAACTGAAATACAAACCTTATCACAATCACCAAAATGACTACAATAATTGGTAGAAGAAAAATCATGGAAACGGCTTGTTAAGTTAGCACTCACACTCACATTTCTCTTATTCTTCCAGGATTCAGCTCAGATACAGTGAAGATACACACCCAGTCACCTGCCTGTCACCCCTGACTGCCTGCCTCCATCTTGGGAAGGATCAACATTGGAAAAGTCACTCATAATTCACCAAGAGGAAGGAAGGTTGTCCCAATGATGCAGGCGATTCCTAGATAATATGGCTCCTACTAAACACAACCTGTTTTTCATGAGTATGAAATTCATATGAGGTGAGAATATTTAGGTATATGGAAGAAAAAGAATTCACAATGTTTAAATATAAAAGGAATTTCCTAAGATAGTAATTTTTAATATATTTGGAATACCAGTATGTGAAGGGGAAAAAAAAATGAGGCTGGGGGAATCTTTGATAAAAATGAGGAGTTGGGTGTCCCTGCTCCTTGGAGGAAATGCTGAAGACTCTGCTCTTGGAGGAGCAACACTAATGGAGACATGAAGAGGGTGGAGGTTGGACATGGGAAGGCATGAATTAGTGGATGCATGTGAATTAACACTGACTGCATGAACAGTGGTTAACACCTGTGCAGATTGAGGTTGAGAGATGGAAAAAAGTGTGTTGGCAAAAAGAGGCAGAACACACACAATTGAAAGATGGCACTGTGTCATAAACTGGAAAAATTCATCCCCATAGCGCTGGGGAGAGAAGCCAGAGCTTGTGCCCACGAGGCAGCTGCCTACCACTGACTACCACCCCACCACATCCTCAAGACTAACCCTGACCAGGACCACCTGGGGAAGCCACTGCCCAATTCCCCACTCACAGGAAGAGGGGAGAATAAAAGGCTAACAGCTTAGCTGCTGGTTGGGTAATATTTTACTTAAAAATGCAGACTGCATGCAGATAAACAGTGAGAAGTTTAAAAAAGTGATTCCAAAACTGTATTGTCTACTGGATGCATAAAGCAATGCTGGTTCCCTGGGTGAACACACACAGTCAAGTACCTTCCCTAATATCAGCATCGTACAAAGAAGGTAAATGGATTGAATTATTGACTACTTTCCAAATCGTTAAAGAAGTGTAAGAGTGCTAATGCATATGACTTATTTTTGGAAAAAAAAAAAAAAAACAGAAACAGTTGTTCTTTTCTTTTTCCTTTCAGAGTTTGCCCTATTAAAGAGAGGTTTTTGAAGATTCCAGTTTTCTGTAACAGGAAAAATAACCTTCAACACATCACCGACTTCCAGGCCTCCTTTCCCACAGCTCAACAAGAGGCCATGGGTTCCACATGGTGCAAAAAAAATAGGACAGAGTCTCCCCAGCCTGGGTCCCCACATGACTGTGTGGAGCAGCCCCTGCCTGGCCCTAGAGGACAGAACATGAGCAAGGTTCTGTGGGGCCTCCTGTGACAATGGGCATGGTGACCCCCACACTCCCTGAGCGCTACGAACCCACAAAATATACCTGCATGACAGCAGTGAGAGACCAGGTTCTCCTGTTCACTTCCTATAATGCTGCTTCTTACCAGGTAAAAAGGTAAAATTAAATTTATGATTGAAACATAGATCAGCCTTTCCAAGCCTGATGCTGTGGTGAGGATTTTCAGGTTCACGTGACCTTCTTGTGGTCAAGAAGTGGGATATCTTAGCACAGAATTAAGTGAGAGGAACCTCAAGGTGAGTCCCCTGGGTTTCCTCAGGATCCTGTGCCCTCTGCTCTCCACACTGATGTTCTACAGCTCCACGAGGACAGCTCACCCACCTGTCCATCTTGATGACACAGACACTCAAACCCAGAGAGGAGCTCAGAAACCACCTGTCACACATGGGAACCAGGGAAGAAGCCAGAGCCAAAATGTCCTACCAGGTCACTCACTGAGTTCAGGAGAGCTGAGGCCAAAACCAGGAGGCAGTTGCTAATCTCCTGCCCCATCCTCCTTCTCCACTACCGAATCTAGAAAAAGAGCAGAAGAAAAGACGTCTAACATAAACTCTTATAAAACTCAGAATTTTTTCTCTAGATGTTTTTGGCTGGGGCTTCTTGGTTTTTCATCAGAGCTCGGTGTGAATTGAATACATATATTCCTCTCCCCACTGTGGTCTCTTGGAGAAGTTTGAAGTTTAGTTTGTAAACTTTGATGTTTTCTCATAACACATAACAAAATTTGTGACATTTTTCCTTTATGTTTGTGTGAACTTAGACATGACACTTCTTCTATGAGGCATTCAAGTGAAAGGTCACTCCAGAAAGATGCTCTATGAAGTCAAGTGGCTTCATGATGCCCAGGCTCACAAGCAGCTTTACCCACCCTCACTTGAGAAGAGAAACAAAGAAACTTCCCCCTAATGGCAGCATTAGCAATAAGACCAGAGTCTATACAGCATAGGAGCCCACAAAGAGCATTGCCTGGTGTGCCCTGTGCTCTCCAGGTAAGGAGCATGATCCAGACACCTTTTCATGCAAGTGCCCCTGAACAGCAGCAGGATCTGAAGGTACCTTGAAGCAGCCTGGCTCCCTGGGCCCTCTCCTGGGCAGGTCCACATGGCACTCTCACCTGAAGGTTGCTCCTTCTACCTGGAATTTACCCTCCTCTTTCTGAGGCCCTCCTGTGATGCTGAGTTAAACTGCAGAGTTGCTTCAGCATCTCAGGGTGTTGAGCTATGCAGAGCACCACCCCTCACCAGTCCTTTGTCTTCATCTTCAGGTAGTAAACGGGCTCACACAGAACATGTGATGTGGCTTGGTCCATCCTATGGGATTCCTAGTGCTCTGCCTTCATGGGAGACACACTCCTGACAGCCCAGGGCAGACAGCGCCACACACTGGTTGCTCTGTGCACTGCAGCAGCTTGCTGTCTGCTGCTGAGATGGTCTTTAACTACCAGCTGACCACTCTTCCCTCACCTTCCATCCCCAACTGGTGACAGAGGAAAAAAATTGCACAGGTGGAAGTATCTTTTGAAACAAAATTCCACAATCCAAACACTTAGACATATCAATACCTTGTTGATATTATACATTTTCTGTATAATATAGATACTGGGTTTCTGAAAATTTTCACTTTTTTAATATTGAAATGGTTTGCATTCATTGAAATTTTTCAAGATTGCATTAACATATAATGTTGCAAATATCAACAATGGGGACCTTCTACAAATGGGACTGCAAGGTATAAATACCTCTGTGAGCATGTCCCAGGATGCCAAGGGCACAGGAGAGTTTAAACACCAGAGATCCTGTTTTCATGAAGGGGAGACAGGCCTGGGATTAGTTCCCTTGGCATGGAAGGTGCAGGGATTCTGGTTGCCCCAGGTAGGGACTGCAGGTTAACACCCCCATACCAGCCTCCTCAGGAGAGAGCTCAGCGCACAGGATGGTCACACAGGAGGCTGAGGCAGGAGACTCCAGAGACAGGACCAGATAAGAAATACCACCAGTCAGTCACTGAGATCAGGTCTGATCACTGCAACCACCTGCAGAGCTCACTGAAATCCCAATTCTGAGGACAGGATCCAGGTCACCTTCTACTTAGCATGTGGGAGACACTTTCTTTGATGCCCAGAATTGCAAAAAAAACAAAAAGTAATGCCATGCCCACCCTCACCAGAACAGCCTCCTCTGACTCTGGGAGCTCAGATCCAGGCAGCAGGAGTTGGCAGAGCACTCTGTGAGGTCCAAACCAATAGGCCAGGGGTGGAAACTGCAGGTGTCAGCCTAGGAAAAGGACAGTGTGCTTCTAAGCTCAGTGAGAGACCTTCAGGGAGATTACACAGGGGAGAATGTGTCTTGTTTGGGGATTTTGTTATTTATTTTCATCTTATAAAAAACTGGATGGATCTAACTTGCAATTCTTCTGTCTTAGCACCTGCGTCACTGGGAGTCTAGGTGCACCACCAAGCTCAGTGGCTTTGTTTTTTGAAGATGATTCTGGCTACTTTGTGAAGGAGAATATTATGGAAAACCATTGACCATCATCTCTACATTTGCTTCCCTTGAAATGTACATAACCAAAAAAAAAGTAGTGATTAATAAGAATTATAGTGTCGGACAGAGACTGTGCCACATAATTCACAGGTGCTATTTCATTACATTTTGGCAATTCTCAAAGAGAGATGACATTACTCCCATGTTTCAGAGTCGAAACTGTGCCCTAGGGAAAGTGACATAACTCACCTAATGTCACATAAAATCCTTCAGAAGCACACTCAAGATTCTAATCCTCACTTGTTGGGTGCTTTACTGACCATGCTATGCTGCCTGCAGCTGGGAAGAAACCTGGGGCCAGAAGAGGTCACCAGGCTGACTGAAGGAAGACTAGGGGTCTGTTTTCTAGGAAAACATCAGCATGTGCCATCAGGGTGAATCCACAGGAATCTGAAATGGCACCAAGGGGCTGTGAGCCTGCAGGTCCATGGTGGGAATCCACAGGTGAATTCACTAAGACTGAGACCTGGGAGGCCAGCCTGGGAGGACACTGCATGGCTTGTCCCCACATTCCCAGGATGCACACCAGCCTTGTTCAGAGCTGGGAGGAGGAGAGGCTGGTCCTGCTGAAGACAGAAAGAGAATCAGTGTGTGGAGGCAGACAGGGGCCTGAGGCTGGGAGGCCATGGAGCTCTGCCAGGGAGCTTGAGGCCTGTGCTGAGGCAGTGAGCAACTGTGGTTGGAGGAGAGAAGCAGGTCATGTGCTCACTGAGTATTAAGTGCTTGGTGCAGCTGATGCTCCAGGAAGAAGGAGGAAGACATTGTGATTCCTGTGTTCAGAAAGGTTGGACCAGTATCCTCTCATTCTCTGGAATCAACTGATCATATTAAGAATTGAATCTTTGAAACAATACTCACTTCAAATATCCAACAGAAACCCAATCATGATGATAAGTGATAAACAGCAGTATGATGTGGACAAGTTTCTAAATCGTTGGCCCAAATACCAGTGTCCTAGTATCAACACCTTCCCCAGGTATTCCATCAGGAATTCTGAAAAAATTTCTTATGAAGAATTTTGGAGGTGTGTCGGGTCCCTCGCCCGCAAGAAAGCACGACACAGGAATCTTCCTTCAGCAATTTAATAAGGACCTTATTGTTATAAAACCATGGTTTTTCTCCTTCCTCCTTTTGAGCCGAATTCACACACTTTTATACTCTTGCAATAGCCAATCTACTCCTGCCACTTGGCTTATGTTCATAGGTGTTCCCACTTGCAACAGTTGGCTCAACCAAATATGGGCTTGTTTACCTAGAAAGCACTTCAGGAAACCATCGCCATCTTATCATGGTGGCGAGGCGGCTCGCCACAGCTCCCCCTTCTTTATTTTATGAACACAGGTGAAGGTAGAGGCCCTATCCTACTGTGCAAAAGTGGCAAATAGTGAACATCAGTCCCAGAGTGGCGCCTTCTCCGGGCCTGATATCACCTAAGCCGATGTCTTTTTTCGTAGGGTGGGACGTGGACATCAAACCCACATGCAATAGGGCATGCCTTCCTTAAGGTTTAAAAATAAAACTCTCAAGTGCAGTGCTTTGCCTTGCATCCTGTGTCCATGAAGACATAGCAGTATGGAAAACCATACTAGGGGGAGCTTATCCAGCTTACGCAACTGCAAAGGCCTGAGGTAGGAAAACACATTACCCTTCTTGTCAATGCTGCACAATACAGGGGCACCATAATGAACACAAGGCATACAGTAACAGTTCTCTCCTCCAACATTATTGTTATAGCTCAAGATCAAAGGTGGAAGTTACAAGACAATTGAAGCCTTAATTGGTACAAGAAATCCCCAGGATGCAAATACACAGTCCTCAAAGAAAAGTATATAGTAATTACAGCAATACCCTGCAGACACCTAGCATAAATGATAATTCTAACTCTAACAGAGATATACTAAAAATGCCACTTATTCCTGTGCCAGATTAGCCAACCACACAGAAGGTGACACCCCTTGTTTAATGGCTAACACACCCTGAATTAACACCGCCTTTTCACGTGCTTGACGCACTCTTAGCTTGCAAATAAACCAAAGGCAAAGGCAGATACCTGCAAGACAAATACATCCAAAGATCCCCACACCAACCCATTCTTTAAAATAACTAAAGGCAGAGGTGAGCCAGCTAGAGAACTGACTCAAAGTAACAGGCTCAACACGGGTGTCATTTAAAATCGCAATCTGCAATAATTGTTGAGTCATCATCTTTTTAGCTTCTAGGGACCAATTACCTGCAAGAAAGGCGGAAATCAAGTGGCTTTGATTTTTTGCTTCTTCATATCTTACTGGAGTTATACACATGTGTTTATGATTCCCGATGCATCCAACTTGTGCAATGTTGAAAAGTTCATCCAACTGTACTTGTAGCAAATCTATCCTTTGATTCGCCGCCAAGATCCCTGATAGGATATGTCTGTTAACGCGGTCCTGGGATTCCAGTACCTGTGCAGTTTGTTGTATAACTTGATTAATGGTTTGTGCTGTTTGAACTTGATTGGTCATGGCTAGAGCAGCGGTAGTTGCTGCAGCAGCAGAGACAGCAATAGCAGTTATTATGGTTGCGGTAATGCCAAAGTCTCTCTTTTCTCTGAAGAGGTGCACCAATGGAAAATTATCTGGATTGACCTCCACTGGGACAGGTACAAAGGTGGGTACCTTTACAATCACAGCAACAGATTCACTACTGTTCCAACACTCTGAAAGCAGGCAGGTAATGTTATCATTAGAACAATTTAAAATCACTTCTGAACTGTTTGATAATAGAAATAGAAAAGGGGGGGTTAAGCATACTGGAGCAGGGGGAAGAGTAGCATAATATAGCTGCTTATGCAACAACAAGTTTCCTAGTTGATGTCCTTTCTGTATATCTTTCGTGACAGTACCTGTTGCATTATGCAAAGAGAAATTGCCTCCTTTTAATAAGGCTAAAGCAGAGATGTCAGCCGTGGCTCCGGCCCGATTACCTATCAGCCACTGATAAAAAGGCCACCCCGATCCGGTAGAGGTACCATTTTTTGTGAAATTATAGGAAAACTTCTTAAGGGATGGAGATATAGAGAATCCCGGAGCCACCTCTTTATAATCCCAATTTCTGTCTTGACAATGAGTAAATATTGGGGGAAAGCTTTTGTAAGGGGTACAAGCGGGTGAAGCAAGAAACCGTGTGGCATTTGTCGCATATTTCCTTGCCCATGGAAAATGACCAGTACTCACAGAAACCAGGGTGGTGATATTTACCACTCCACTATTATTTCCCACACCAGATCCAGACTGCAATCCCTGCGAGACCTGCATGAGGGCAGCAGTCAGTATGTTTAAAGATACACTGTTATGTTGCAAGGAATTGTCCCAGGAGGTGACATTTTTAAGGAGCAGACGCACACAGTGTTGACTATCACTATGAAGGGAAAACAAAAGACTTCAGTCAAATTAAAAGATGTAAGATTAAAGACGGAGGTTTCAGTAGACATAGGATCACGACATGGCATTTCCATCTCACAAGTGGTGGCGAAAAGGGTTGGCAAAATATTGGAATCAGCATGGATCGGCATAGGTATCGGCGATGCCTGAGTAACCGCCCAGAGCCTTATCTTAGAAATTGGCTTCTGACTGGCCCATTGGATCATCAGGACCAGACACCACAGGATCAGTAGATTCTTCATTCTGTTCCTTCACACCTTTAGCTGAAGTTGAGGCTAGCAGACTCCCAGGTATCCTACACACGAGTCGCTCAGGCACCCAAAGCGGTTCCGTTCGATCCTGTGGAAAAATACAAACAGAACCTCGTGCCCATATCAGCACGGGATCAGGTCCGTACCACTGGCCTGAAAGCACATCCTTCCACTTCACTTTCCCTAAGGAAAGGGGGGCAGGTGGCGAACAATGTCTGTCAGCCGCAGAATTATCATTTGCATCCAAAGTTAAAAAATTAATGGTAAAAAGAGCCAGAGACAAACGCTCTTTAGGAGTACGGCTTGCTCCTATTCCCCCTTTTTGCCTTTGCAAAAGCTCTTTAATCATTCTATGAGCTCTCTCCACAATTTCCTGACCTTGGGGATTGTAAGGCAAGCCATGAGTCAGTTGCACTCCCATAGTGGAGCAGAAAGAGGTGAATTGTTGACCAGTGTACGCCAGCCCATTATCTGTTGTCAAGGAGCATGGAAGGCCCCAGGCGGCCCAAGCCTCTAGGCAATGGGAGATGACATGATGGCCTTTTTCTCCTGCCAAAGCAGAGGCATGCATAATTCCAGAGAAAGTATCTACTGAGACATGAACATATTTTAGGGAACCAAACTCTGTAATATGAGTTACATCCATTTGCCAAATCGTAAGAGGTCGCAAGCCTCGGGGGTTAAAAGAAGGGAGATGATGAAATGGAACACAATGAGAACAATCTAAGACAATCTGTCTCGCTTCTGGTCGAGGAATAAGAAAGAAAACAAATTATGCGGGTAGCGGCATCTGCCCTTGCGTTTCTTTCAACAATAGGTCCAGGGAGAGCCGTATGAGCTCTTATATGTACAGGATAAAAGGGTGCAGAACGGCCCAAAATCAAATTTTGTAACTGAGTAAATAAAGATGAAACTTTGTTGTTAAGATTGATGGCACCTACAGTTTCCAACACCTTAAGTGCTCCTTAGAGAAGTCCTCTTATTCCCTGGGTTTAGGCTGACTGAGGGCAAAAGATCCAAATACTGGTGTATCTTGTCTTCTGTACTCCAATCTCTAAGTTTGATCTTAATCATCCAGCAAGCCAGTCTCACCAGTCATAAAGTAAGAGTACTGGGCTTTAACTTTAATGTCCATAACTTTACAGTTATTTACCCTTTTATCTAACTGGAGTCTGTATTAGTTCTGGAAGTTACCACTATCTGTTCTGGTATCTGTTACCACTATCTGTTAGGTGATGGCTTATTATCGCAAGTTGCCTAGGTTGCGTGTTCTTGAAGCAGCTACTTTTGTAAAACGTTAATAGGTAACAGTTTTACAAAATGAAATAAGTAAGAGTAAAAATATATTTTGCTTGTATAATAGCTATTTTGAATTTTGACTGAGAACCACATTATATTTCCTATTTGAGATCATAGTAATTTTACAACAAAAAAAAAACAATCTTTTGATTATAAATTTAAATAAGCTGAAGTCTGACTTATTTTGGAGTCACTCTAACATGCAGTAAGGTGGGAGGCAGAGCCTTATCTCAGGTAAGGCATGGCTCCTTACAAATCTTAAGTGTTCTAATTTTGATGTTGATCTTTGTTTCTTCCTTAAATATCATTAAGTAGTGTACATATACTGTTTCCTGAGTCTATATAAACTTTACAATTAACACAATTTAACATTGTATCTAAAACATGAATTAAAGAAAGGCTGAGAGAGTTTTTAACTCTCCTTTTGTGTGATAAAGTGGCAAAATATCTTTATGTTTTACAAAATTAACCTTTAAACAAGTCAGGCTCTAACTTTTATAAATACATTTATATTTGAAGTTCTTTATCTCAATGTAAAAAGTAACAAATTTTACACGTACCCCATTGATAGCAGGTCCTATAATAGAACATTAAATGATAGAAATAAATCCCCAATTAAAATTTACTCTTTATAAGTTTAAGATTACCATTACAGATAAGTTTAATCTGGAGAATAGCAGCTTGATAAATTCCCTGCTTTAAAAACTTGTATACCTGAAAAATATGAACACATTTAATATACAACTAGTGACCTTTTTACAATTACCTTGACATTTGTATCTTACCAAATTTAGTTTTTAAAGAAAAATTTAGACTCTGTAACATAGTACAATACTTTTAACAGTTGTTTAACCATAATTGGATAAACCCCAATTTTTAAGATTAATTGTTCTAAAGAAAAAAAACTTAATAGATACAAAGTCAAGGGTAAATTAGTGTTTTTAAGAAATCCTTTGTCATTTTACCATATAGATTAAGCTTTGGTTTATATCAACACATTAGTATTTTACCTTAGGAAAAACCTTTAATAGCTTTAGCTGTCTCACATACACACAACTAACTTAGTTACATACAGACTGGTTGAAACTTGCCCTTCACTTACACACAGACTTTTTTAGCATTTACTTAGACCCTCATGTATTTTATTATATAACACTTTCTTATCCAGAAAGATTTTTTTCTTTACTAAATATAGTTGTATTTTTAGAACCTTTTATTTTTTCTTTTTTATGTGTTGACCCCCTTTTGTTCACATTTTGAAACAACTCTTATGAAATTTCTGAATTTAGATAAATTACACCATTTTAACAAGATAAAATACTTTGTTGTTTATAGTACTCTAACTGAAACACAGTTGAAACCTTTAGAACCCTTTGTATATAGAATTGTACTTGTTAAGACATAACTCTTAGTAACCTTGTTTTTAGTCAAGATATTAGACAAGTGTCCTGAACAGTATTTGTTGTCTCTTTTCTGTTGAAGAAAAGTTCTAGAAACAATTGATATTAGACATTGTTTAACATCAACATTCCATTAGTTTGACCACCTAGAGACTTGCAAGTTATTTTTAAAGACATTTTACTTTTATTAGTTTACTCAATTTAAATTGAATCTTTTTAAATCACGTGAATAAAAGTATTTGGATCCATTTTTAAATTTTAATTTTAGGAGCATTCAGTTTTGATACAGACAAAACATGACATTAGATAGCACAATATACACATAACACAAAATCAAAGGCCTTGTAACTTTATAGGTGAATCTCCATTGCAATGTAACAGATGTTCAAAAACTTTAGTTGAATAAAAAATAGAACTGATCAAAAAGAAAAAAAAATCATTAACCTAGGTATGCAAGATCAAAATTATGAGCTCAAAAATACAGCATTAAAGAAAAACAAAACAAAACAAGAATCCTGGAAAATGAGTTAATTCTGTGTAGCAGCCCAGAAGTTTAAAACAGACACCCTTTTTTCTTTCTTTTTTTTCTTATCTTCAGGTTACTTCCCTTTCCCGCTGAGACCGCTGCAGCCTACATTCCAATGCAAGCTTCAGTAAGGCCAGGCAAGGGGGAGGGAGGATCACCCAGGACTTTTTAACCCTTTTTTTCCTGGTTGAGACATCAGGTTAGGTTTGAATGCAGAAAATCACAAAACATTATTTCTTACTACTTTTGAGGAACGGAGCTGCTGAGCTCTCTGCCTAGGGGGAGGACTGCTTCAAGGACATGGGTGTTCCCTCCCTAGGTGGCCATGGAGCTGCGTGGAAGGGATCAGGAGGGGGGCCTTTTTCTGTCTCTTGTGATAGTTTCTCTTGATCCAACAAGCCCTTATCTAAAAACCAAGGGGCTTTGTCTTCTACAGTTTTTAAAAACTTCCTAGCTGAGGAAACCTCTAAAGGTGCTCCATTAGCCTTTAATAAAGTCTTTAATAGTCCTTCCATGCGAAGGAAGGCAGCGGCTAAGCCTGCATTTGTTAATGGGCCACCTATTTCTCTACAAGCTTTCATCCATGCCTCTATGTCTTTGCTTTTAAATGGATTAATAGCATTTTTGCATTCTCTTGTACATTGTTCATATACTAATTGTTTAATTAAAGGCATAGCTACATCAGCATCCCCAAAGATCTTTCCTGCTGCATCTACCATTCTAGCCACGAAATCTGAAAAAGCTTCTGTGGGGCCTTGGACAATTTTTGTTAAGTTACCTCGCACTTCTCCTTTGTTAGGAAGTGCTTTCCAGGCAGCAATGCAGATCTTATTAATTTGTTCATAAACCTCTAATGGAAAGCCTGTTTGCTGATTGGCAAATCTACCCTGCCCCAGAAGCATATCTACATCCCAGGCAGGTTTGCCCATAGCTTGGTTGCGTGCAGCCTGTTCATTGGCCCCCTCTAACACGAAGGCTCTCCAGTCTAAATATTTACCTGGGGAAACACAAGCTTTCACTAAACTGGCCCAGTCCGAGGGGGTCATGCAGAATCTATTGAGCCCCTCTATTTGGGCGATAGTAAAAGCAGCATCCACACCATAAGTGCGGACAGATTCTGCTATATTCTTTATCATTTTAAATTCTATGGGTTCCTGATGTCTTCCCCCATCATTATCCTGGAATACAGGACAGGCAAACCCCAACTCTACATGGGCAGCCCTCCAAGCTGAAGAGTTAAAAGTTCTGCCCGTGCCTGGAACCCCTCCCACATATGGGGGAGGATCATAGGCTAGAGCTGGCTTCTGTTTTTCCTCATAGTCCTTTTGTCTAAAATCTTTTTGCCTCTTAGTTCCCCCTTCTTTTATCTTCACCTTCCGTAAGTGCTGCGTTAGCTCCTTCACTTCCTCATCACCATCTGATTCTGACTCCCCTGTATCTTCTGGTGTTCTGGGCTTTTAAATCTGGGTATAGTCTCTTCTTTGGAATAGCTCCATAAACCTGCTCTCCTGCACTATGTTTACTGGAAGTACTCATAGAATCCTCATGTAGTTGTTCAAGAACTTCCTGTCCTTTATGAATAGCTTCCTGACATCTACCATCAAGA
Organism: Sciurus carolinensis; assembly: GCF_902686445.1. Classification (NCBI taxonomy): domain Eukaryota; kingdom Metazoa; phylum Chordata; class Mammalia; order Rodentia; family Sciuridae; genus Sciurus; species Sciurus carolinensis. The sequence continues at coordinate 1,916,916 of NC_062225.1, forward strand.
ATACATCCTTTTATTAATTTCCATAGCGGTATCACCCCTTTCTCCAATTGTCCCTGCTCCTGAAGGAAATCCAAATCTTTTCCCAACTTATCCCAGCTGGCAGGAGTCAAGCTTCCGGAGACAGCAAACCATGGGGCTGCTTTATCAATTCTTACAAGGAATGTTTCTAAAGTGCTGCGTTTGACCTTGAGCTCTTTGGAGCGCAACAAAAAAATCTAAAGACTGTACCAATGAATTAGATGGAGAATTGCCCATAATGAAAGCAGCGTTCAGAGCAAGCAGAATGAAAGCGAAAACAAAATATCTTTCTTTGTTGACCAACTATGCAAAGTCAATTGTATTTATCTTTGTTGACTGACTATGCAAAGTCGGTTGTATTTATCTTTGTTGACCGACTATGCAAAGTCGGTTGTATTTATCTTTGTTGACCGACTATGCAAAGTCGGTTGTATTTATCTTTGTTGACCGACTATGCAAAGTCGGTTGCCGCTCTCTCTTATCTATAGAGGAGCACCACACTTACCTGTGGTATTCACCGGTGCACCCCCTGACCACTGAAAGTTCTGACTCCCGTGTTTCGGCACCACCTGTCGTGTCCCTCGCCCGCAAGAAAGCACGACACAGTAATCTTCCTTCAGCAATTTAATAAGGACCTTATTGTTATAAAACCATGGTTTTTCTTCTTCCTCCTTTTGAGCCGAATTCACACACTTTTATACTCTTGCAATAGCCAATCTACTCCTGCCACTTGGCTTATGTTCATAGGTGTTCCCACTTGCAACAGTTGGCTCAACCAAATATGGGCTTGTTTACCTAGAAAGCACTTCAGGAAACCATCACCATCTTATCATGGTGGCGAGGCGGCTCGCCACAGAGGTGTATTCAAAAAGTTGTCATTATAGTGGCAGAGACCACCCAACTAGACTGTCCCTCATCATGGAAGCCTTCACATCTGCATATGTGGAGAGAGGATGGATCATCTCATGACGAGAAGGTTTGATATGGGAGCTGCTCCAATACTGATCCTGGAGGCGGAAGGAGCCACACTGCAAGCAAAATGGAAGCTTCCAGCAGGGTGGTGGTGAAGGCCAACAGGAAAATGGGACCTTGTCCTACAACTGTGGAAAAATGACTCTACCACAGCCACATGAGCTGGTAAAAGACCCTGAACCTCAGCAAGGACTGCTGACCACTGACAGCTCCATTTCAGTCTTGTCAGGTCTGAGCTGAAAACCCAGCCTGGACTCCTGAGGGTCAGCCCAGGCCTGTGAAGGAAAACTGTGCTGAACATTTGGAAATCTGTTGCTCAGCAATAGAGAAGGAGGACAGATATCAAGCTGTCACATCTCAACTGGAGGATAGAAAGTGAAACAGAAGAAGGAATCATCCCATGTGGCTGGTGGCTGAGAGGATGCTCAGCTCTCTCCTCGGCAGTGTGGTCAGGTTCTGCCTTCTTCTGCCATACGGATCCTCCAGACCTGTCCACACCCACACAATCTATGGTGAACTCATGGAGTGGAAGAAGAGGGAAATGATGGCATTAGCAGGTAAGTGCATGGAACTGGAGAGCATCTTGCTGAGTGAAATAATCCAGACTTAGAAAGTCAGGAATCAAATGTCATCTCTCCTGTGCAGAAGCTATAGCAAAGGAAGGACAAAAGGGGGAACAGATGTCATAAGGACAGAGGAAGAACAGGGGAGAAGGAGACAGAGATGGTGGGCTGGGCTGGGAACTGGAAGGGGAGGAAATGTGGAATAGATGTGACCACATCACACCTTGAACATGGACACAGATGCTAAACAACCACAGTGAATTCCAGTTCCAGCTGTAGCTACAACATACCAATGAGAAAGAAGTAGATAAATAAATGGAAGATGAGGATAGAAGAGAAAGGGCATAGGGGAGGGAAGAAAAAGGGAAAAGGAGGCACTGGGGACTGACTGGAGCAAATTAAACCCCAGACCTGTAAGATGTGTCCCCATGAACCCAACTATCATGTAGACTGTCATGCAGCAACAGAAGCATTTTAAAATTAAATAGGGCAATAAAGTAAATTGATGGTGAAGGGAAATTAACTTACCTAGAAAATATCTTTATAAATAAATCCAGTATAAAACATGAAAATAAATTCTGGTACTTAGATTTATTCTGCACCTTGCACACCTCAAGGGCACAAAATGAGGGCCTCCTGGTATGTGGTTTGAGGAAGTTCTTAGGGAAAGGAGGGGACAGCTGAGGAAAGCTGCCCAACCCACTTTCCAGCAAGGTGTCCTACACTCTGGAAATTTCTTAAAACCTGAGATGTCCCTGTTCCTGCTCAGTGAGGATCAAGTCATTTTCTTTCATTTCATTTACTTCTGCCCATTCAAAAAACACATGAAGAATGGGCTTAGGAGAACCTGCAAACAGCCCTGCTCCTCACAGTGTCAAGAGGGAGGCTGCACACTCAGGACAGGAGGACAGTCACAGAGGTTCATTTAAACTAATGATACCGTGACAGGGTCCCTAGCTGATTGTGTCCCACACACCACGTTCCACACTGTGCAGAGGATGTGTCAGATGACCTGAGCTGTGGGGAAAAGCACCTCAGCCTTGTTGGCCAGAACAACACAGGCACAGTCTCTCAAAGCAAGGGAGGAGGAAGTCTGAAACTAATGTCCATGTGCAGTGGACACAGTCACCATTCACAGAGAGATCCTTGGAACAAGATTCAGGAGAACATCAGTGCAGATGGAAACACCCTGAGACATGGAGAGCCTGGATCCAGTCCTGTTTTAACACGGAGAATCTCCTGTTACACCCAGGATTTGTGAAATCTGTGGCCCAGGGTCTCTAACAAGAAAGAGCAGAGGGAGGAAGGAATTCTCTCGCATCAATGAGAAGAAACTAACATACAAACTTCCCTTGTCCACTCTCCCCAGTGGCCTCAAGGGGTTCTTCTATTGGGAAGTGCTTAGATGACTCTGAGTGTCACAAGCACAGACATCACTAGGACAGATTGTCCCCCAGTAGTGGACTTGGGCAGGGCTACTGGATCTGCAGCTGAACACACATGTTCCTTTTCCATGACCTTCATTGAGCCTTGGGCGCTTAATTCACTAACTAGGTCAGAAAATGATGACCACTACTCACAGACAATTTTGTATTTCTCCACATAACAGCAGACACTGAAAAATATGCATCTTCCTCAAACTTATGATCTGGCTAGAAGAAAATTCAGAAGATCAATAATTATGAGGTGGTTCTTATCATGATATGTCCTTGGATGAGAAGGGGACAGCATGGTGGTCAATGCCCTCTCCAAGGCTGACATGTACGCCAGCTCCACATCCTTGGGTCTGTGCTATCTTAGAGTGGCAGGTCCTGGACATCATGACACCCCACAGAGACAGGCTTCCATGATGGGCCTCCTGTCCACACCACAGGCAGCCTGGGAAGTTTCTTTATTATATTTCCTCCCAATGTAGAAGTCACTTCATGTCCCTGGGCTTAAAAGGCCCCACCCTCCCTCACTCTCTCCACCCCACCAACCACCAGGGCCTTTGCATGCTGCTCCCTGGGGAGGACCTGCCTGCAAGCCTGACATAAATGCTCAGCTCTAACCTGGCCTTCACTCACCAGGACTCCTCAGCTTATCTTCTCAAAAGGAGGATCCCTGCTCAGCACCTGGGGCTGCTGATGCTCTGGATCCCAGCTGAGGAAAGAGGGGATGAGGAAGGAGAAGGGGGAGGGAGGTGAGCCCTGGACCCCCATCTTGCCCTTGTGTGCTCTGTCCACGTGAGAGTTGAGCAGTTCTGTCCTCCAGGATGAGGTTGATGAGGTTAATTAATGTGACTGTAAATTAATGTAATGTAATTAATGTAATTAATGTAAAAATCCAAAAGAAGCAAGGACCTAGGCTCTGATCAAGATTGTCACATAGGAAAAGGAGGAGGCACTAAATGAATTCCAGAGATGCTACTTAAACTTAAACAACATGGGTCCTATTTAAAAATTAATACTTGTGTTGTATAAACCAAAATTAAAAGTAATTTTTTGGGAAGAAAGAAAACAAAAAACAATATATCTCATAATAATGGTACATAAACTTGCATTTTACTGTCACTCTTTCAGGATCCATTGGGGATATTGTGCTGACCCAGACTCCCCTCTCTCTGCCCTTCACCACTGACAGCCAGCCTTCTTCTCCTGCAGGTCCAGTCAGAGCCTCCTACAGAGTAAAGGAAAAACCTATTTTTATTGGTTTTCACAAAAGTCAGATCAATCTCCACAGGGTCTAATATATCAGGTTTCCAACCAGTTCACTGGGGTCCCAGACAGGTTCAGTTGCAGTGGGTCAGGGACAGACTTCACACTGAAAATCAGCAGAGTGGAGGCTGAGGATGCTGGAGTCATTACTGCTGGCAATATTTACAATCTCCTCCCACAGTGGTACAGCCCCAAACAAAAACCTCCTCCCTGGGTGGCCCAGCTGCCACATGTGCTGCTGGTCTGGCAGCAGCTCAGCAGATGCTCTGAGTTTGTGAGTGGAAGATGCTGGGCACTCAGGAAACAGGGTGCACCTGAGGATGTGGACCACAACTGACTCAGCCACAACTCAGGCCAAACTCATTCATGGCCCTGTTAGCTGCAGCATCCTGGCCTGGCACATGGAGGACAGGAGCAGAGGGGTCCAGGCACCTTCTGAGGAGCAGACAGGATGAGAATGAACACTGCCCATTGAGCAGGACCTGTGCCCTGGTGAGACTCTGGCACAAGGAGGTGATGGTGTTGGGAACTTCTAGAGGTCCCCTTGTTGTGTAAGTGCTGTTCGTTGAGACATTCTGACTCAACCCTAACCACAATCACCCTTAAATGTCTTAGACTGCAATAATTAATAAAAGGAAAATCATGGAAATGGGGCTAGTGCTTGAACTCAGTCTTGTGCTTTACTCTTATTAGTCCAGGATCCAGCAGGGATGTGGTGAGGCTCCACTCTCCCCACCTCTAACCTAGAGTGCCCACCTCCATCGGGAACCATCAGAGTGGAAAGGCCACTTCTGGGATATCAAGCTGCTGCCCTGGTGCCCTGCAGGTGCACATGGATTAAACACTGTCTGAACACTCAAGCTGCAGGAGACTAGAACACCACCGCCTTCATTCAGGACATCAGACAACACCACCTACAGATGGACCTGAATAGAAAGTGGACACAGGATGAGGACAGGCCAGGGAATATGCCATCACCTGTGTCTAGAGGGACAGAGCTAAGGAACTGCAGAACAGCTTGTGGAAGAAGGAGGATAACTGAAATTATTATTATGATTTGTCCACTTGATTGGATTAAGAGATGCAAGCTTGATTCTTCTGGAATGGGTTCTTGATTGCTGCTGAGACTTCCTGAGGTTATCAGACTCTCCTCCTTCACTCTATGAAGTTAACTCTCTAGTGATTCTCCAGGGCATTTCCAGAAGGCTTCAGTCTCAAAATGGGATAGCACCATATATCCCTCTTGATCTGAGCCTTCAGCATCCTGTACTGCACAGCTACTGGTTCCTCCAGCTCTCCAGCCTTCTGTCAGCCATTGGGGACTATGCAGAATCTGGTTGTGTATATGAATAGAATAAATCCACTTTTTATAATCATAATTCTTCTTGATTCTCCTCCCCTAGAGAACCCTCAGTGATATCGTAATGGAGATCAGAAGAATTTGTGGAGTATGGAAATATCATCATGAGGCCAAAACCCTTGATCTGGAGTGGCCATTCAGCTTTGGACCAGGCCATTATTATTATGAAATTAAAAAATAAACTATGGAAATAAAAAGGAAAAGTTGAGAACTGTGGACAGGAGTGTGGAGAACAGGACAGGGGCCAGAAGGGAGGGCAGAGCTGGGAACCACTTGAAGCCAGAATAAAGAACAGGTAGTTAGTGTAGAAATAGGGGATCGGGTCAAATCGAGGAAATAGAGGCCATAAAGCCATCTGCCTGTGGAAGTTGGAGACTGCCCCTGGAAGAATGGAATGTCACCAAATTTACCTGCCTTTATCAGGGACTGCAAACAAGGGGCTGCAAATTGGTGCCCCCTGCACCCTTATCTGCCTGAATCTCCCTGGCTCTCCCCCTGCCCATGGTTTCTCACTTAATGAAAAACCAGACCTAGTCATGTAGGCAGGAAGGAGAGATAAGGGGGGAGAGAACTGGAGAACAAAAGAGACTTTAACCTATAAAAGATGTAGGGTGCGCTCACTTCTTGGGAGACTTTTAGAACATCAGCCATGGCCCCCTTCTTCCTGCCGGGAGAAGTCTGTATTATTACCTTTAAATAAAACCTTCTTAATATGCTTGCCTTGGTGTGCTTCTCTAGTGTTCAATCTTCAACATTAGCAGGAGCAGAACTCGTCACCGGTAAATGGCGGTATCACACTTAGAGTGTACTTCACCAGAAATGCTCATCTGAAAGACAGGGAATGAGGAGGGAAGGAGAGAGAGAGGAAGGAAGAGGGGAAGACAGAGGGAGAGAGAGACAGAGAGGGAGGGGGAGAGAGAGAGAGAGAGATGTCAAGAGTTTGATCTGGAGGATGAAGAGTTACCTGAGGATGCAGGTAAAGGTGATCACAGGACAAGAGGGAGACCAGGAGGACAAGGAATCAAAATGGTCAAGGTGCAGATTGGAGGAGGCACAGGGGAGAATTCATCCTCAGTGTGTGGAGGTCACTAGGCTCTTCTGGGAGGGTGAAGACTAAAGACTGACTCAGTCATGTGATGTGTCCATGGAGAACTGCAGATTCTTATGACCTGAAAGCTCCTGACTGTCTCCAGGAGACCTCCCAGCATCTGTGCTTGAGGACTCCTCACCAGATAAATGAATAAATAAATAAATACCCAGAAAAGACCTGTCTCCTTCTTTTCTCCTGCAAACTTTCCAAGCACTAAATTAAATCATGGGACCTGTCAGGAGACAGGAGGCAGGACAGCTCAGGGTCCTGTGAGGAGAAGCAGCAGGGGCACAAAAACTCTCTGACCCTCAAGCTGCTGAGAGGTTTGAGTGTGAGGCTGAAGCTCTGTGGGAGGAGCACTGTGGAGCTGCCCACAGGAGCATTCTGCCACATCCTCCGCCTGTAGCCTGCTGCTGGTGAGACTTAAATCTGTCCCTGACTCACTGTCCCTGAACCTTGATGGGCTCCCAGTGGCCACATGGATGTCCAGGAAATGAGCAGTCTGAGAGCCTGTTCTGACTCTGCTGGTGCCAGGCAATATTGTCCTTCTTGTTGGATGAGGGACCCTGACTGGACCTGCAGTTGATGGTGACCATGTCTCCTGCACACACAGCCAGGGAGACTGAAGACTGGGTCATCTCCATGTCCCCACAGGCACCTGCAACAGGAAAATCAGGATTGGCCCACGATCACACACACATACACAACCATAGACATTTTATCATATTTACTCTCAAATATCATTTAAAATGCATTTTCCAGGGGTTTTGTGAGTCAGCACATAATTAGGTTCATAATGGAAGTCGCCATTATTTCCCAGGACATTTTTTTATTACATTTCAACTTTATAAAAATATAAGTGTGAATCCTTTGAAGGACTTACATTCCTCACCTGAGACCCAGAGTCACAGGGACATGCACACCTGAGACTGGGACACCATCTTGCAGCCCTGCCTGCCTGATGCAGCTCAGGTCCCATTGTAAAGTCCTCCTTTAAAATATGGGGGCAGCTGGGCCTCTGCAAAGCCATCAACAGATAGGGAAGAATATTGCCTGGATCATGGGTTCTGGGTGTAGCCTAAATCTATTAACAGTCAGCTGAATCAGTTAAGAGTGTTAAGTCACCTTTCCAATACCCCAAATTAAACTCTGGATCCTACTGAAGTGGAAGACAAAGGATTTATTCTGGCAAGAGCCAGGGAAGCAGAAAGCAAAGAGCTCTACCTTCTCCAACACCCCAATGGAGGCGACTGCGCTTAAAACCTGGAACCTGGAAAACATCAAAGAAATGGAGAGAGAGAGTGGCAGTTACAACCACATATTACTTGAAGCATGTTATCTCAGAAATACACAGCACACATTCAGAAGGGCAAGCTCACATTTCACAATTCAAGGACAAGGTGGTCAGAGTGCAAGGGGGGAGCAGGGAGGTGTTGGCTTCCATGGGAGTGGTCTCATGAGGAAAGAGTCATTTCACAATGGCTGAAAATGGTGTGAGATTAGCTTAATTTTCAAATCAGCCCATAACATTCCCTCTTTTCTAGAAACTATCAAATTTTTGACTCTTCATCTATGTTTGGTACAGGACAGTAATAACTGTGCATATACTTAAGCTTAACAGAAGAGTGGCTTTGCTTAGTGAATTTAATAGGCCAGTTTAAGCCAAGGGCCAATGAGATTCCCTGAAACATCAGGACTGCAGGTCCAGCTAGGCCTGTAAGGCAGCGGTTACCCAGGGGATCCATTCCTTTCTCTTTTGCAACCAGGACTCATTTTGTTGTAGTCCCTGATCTCTCCTCTGTATGTTTTCTCTCACTTTGGCAAGGGAACTTGTAATAACTCCAGGTTTGTTGATAGAAACTTCAGACTTCTAGGGCAACAGCAAGTCCTCCTTGGGACATAAACAATAGTTCTATCCCCCCCCTATTTTGGAAACATGACCTTGGCCAGAGATTGAACCTGTTCATGAAAATGATGAAGGGCTTGTTCATTATGGCCCAAATCTGTGTTTACCTCTTGGGTTAGGTGAGAGAGCCCTTGGTCTCCTTTGCATAGCATGGTTGTTAAAACTCCAGTCAACTCATTACACCCAACCTGATTAGGGCTGGATTGAAACTAGGAATGGCCCTTTTGATTCTGTGATTCATATTTTGGACAATGTCCAGTTGAGAGGAAATGAGTTCCCTGTGCCCCCTATAAACATAAACCTGGGGTGACACATACACAACAATACAAGGAGCTTGGTTGTGAATAGGGGAAATACAGGGAGATACCCAATGTCACATGCAGACCAAGTCCCATTGGGAGCAAATTAGGACACTGGGAAGTTTCCAGTAACATTATAGGAACAAACCCCTGAGGGGCAGTTGATCCCAGATTTACCTTGGTCAGGGAAGATAAGACATGGGGCGTTTCCTGTCAGTTAACCTGGGCTGAGGAGTGGTCCAGGACAACACAGTTAAGTTAACTATTGGTTAGGGGTGTTCAGGTTGATTTGACCCTGATATAATTAATGGGTTTGAATGTGAGACACAACCAACAGTCATTGGCTAGTGCAGGCCAACACTGGTTACTAACATCTTGGACAGCAGGTAAAGTGGGGAATCAGTTGGGTCCTGGGGTTGTTTTCAGCCCAAACTGAGAGCCAACTTGAGTCACTAGGTCCACCTCTATAGGTGGCTATCTTGACATAAGACTAGGAGGGACATTAAAAATTAAAAGGATCCCTACATTGACATGAGGGGAATCATCAGGACACACATAAACACACACACACACACACACACACACACACACTCACACACACACACACACGTATATATAATGCCTCTTCAGGCGATAAGGATTGCCATTAAATTGGAGAAAATCATTATCCAAATGTACCATTTAAAAAAAGGCTCATCTAGGGCTGTCTGAACTCACATAGGTATTGAACCACTTGAGCTAGAATTCCATGAGGAGAAGACATGTTAAATTGTACCTGGGGAGATCTGTAGACTCGGCTTCAGGATTTGTTTTAAGATTCATCTTTAAAGAATGAATGGGGTCTCAGTGAGTGATCCATTCCTCTGTAGGAGGTGTCTTCACAATTTTCAGTTGGATATGATGAATCCATGCAGTGAGTCCATCCACCTTTATGACCATCAGATGGCCAAGATGATGGAGTAAGGTCCTCTCCAGCTGAGTGTCATCCTTGCTTTTGGAATCTTTTGATGTCTCCTGGCTGGGACTATGTTAGAAACCAGTGGATCCTCTGTGTTGATTCTCAAGAAAGAATTTACAAGCATTTTCTTTTATCTCCTGGAGAGACATAAGGTAGTTCACAAGAGATTGCTGGCTGACTTCAGCCACATGAACATCAGGCACCCAGGGGAGCAAGGGGTGGCCTCCCATACAGGATTTCAAAGGAGAAAGAATTGCCTTGTAAGGAGTGTATCAGGCCCACAAAAGAGCAGCAGGTAAATGCATGGGTCACCTAGCACCTATCACTTCTACATAGAATGTCAGTTAATTTGTTCTCTCCAAAATGAGTTACTGTATGTAAATCCAACATTAAGTTTTTTTTTTTTCCCACAAAAATTCAGTATCATGAGTCTGGAGTCAGGCAAGATTCACCAGACTTCTGATTTCTCTCCCACTTCTCATTAGGCTTCTCTTCTTCTGGTTAATAGTGTGGGAGGGAAGGAAGGCTGGTGTTGGGATATGAACCAAAGGCAACATGGTGACTGGTTCTGGTTTAGAGACCAGGGCCAGTCATTAAGAATCTCGGCTGACTAAGCTGTCTCCTTAAAGCACATTTGTAACCATTTTGAAAGGTCAAAAACTACATCCAGTCATTGGTTCCCATAAGAGAAGTGCTCAGGATGGCCAGGTCTACCTGCTGCCATAATCCAGAACTTCTGGACAATTCAGGGGCCCACAGTCCCTAATATGGCCACCCCACATTGAACTGGGGTCACTCTAATTCACATAGAGTGGAGGCCTCCCTGTGATAAAGGCACCCCATAATGAACATGGAACCCTGGTGAGAATGTGTTGACATACACTCCAGAGGGTCAGATGCCCAAAGAGACTGGTGAGATCCCATGGTAAAGTTGATGGTTAGAATAACGCAGAAATAATGGAAACTGACAGAAAAATCTAACCAGAAGTGAGACAGTGAGTCACTGATGTGTCCCATTCAGGAAGAGAAGGTTTTCTCCCTGGAGCAACAATGAGGGAGCACCTTCAGAGACAACTAGACAAACACATGACAAACTAAAGACAATATTCCAAGAAAAACAGACTCTCTCCTCCCATTTCAGTCTCGAGACCACCATCACAGCCTATTTATCATAGGGCCTGTGCCAAGCTGGCCCCTTGTCAGAAAACCAACTAACTGAAACACCCTCAAGGTTTTATGATCAACTTAGTTGACATACCGCTGACTTTCCATTAACTGTAGGTGAAACACCACAGAGGATTAAGCACCAATCTAGTTGAGAAACCTCTGGGCTTTAAGTTCACACCAAACAGAGAGAACCAATAAGGAACCTCCCAGCACGTAGTATCATCTGTCTCCTCTTCATGCCTGGGATCGAATCAGTCGCCATGTTGGATGCAAACCACAGCAGAACCACAGCAAAACCACAGTGGAGGGCACTCTTCTGTGTGTGTAGAGTGAGGCTCCTGGGCAGCTCAGAGCCACAGCCTGGATTTTGGCTTATATCTTGAAGTGGCCTCCAAATGTTAAGGTGACTTTCCAATAACTCAAATAAAACTCTGGGTCCTTTTGAAGTAAATGACAAAGAATAAGTTTTGGTCAGGGTCAGGGAAGCAGAAAGCAAATAGTTCTGTAGTCTCCAACACCCCCATGGGGGTCAACTGCCCCTTAAAAACTGGAAAACCACAAAGAAGGAGTGTTGTGGCAGTTACAACCACAGGTTACATGAAACATGTTTACTCAGAAATCCTCAGCACATGTTCAGAAGGGCAAGTTCACATTCCATAAGTCAAGGGTATGGTGGTCAGTGTCCAATGCGAGTGCAGGAGGTGTTAGCTTCCATGGGAGTGGACTCAGGAAGAAAGGGGGATGATTTCACACAGGATGAGTTGTCAGAACAAAACAGGGTCAGCTTAGCTTAATGTTCAAATCAGGTAAAAATGAGCTTCTATTGTAATTCAAATATAACTTGAAAAGGACTCAGTACCCAAATCATGAAGCTTACATTATTAATACTGATCAAATAATAAAAGATGCTGGGAAAAAACAAAGTATGTAAAGAGAAGAGGAGAGAGAACAAGGGAGAGAAGGAGACAGTTGAGGAAGAGGAAGAGAAACAATGTCTTGAAAATACTAAAAAACAATTTTAAACCTAAAATTCAAACTAAAATTTCAACCTAAAAACCTGGAGAACACATCAGGGGTCTTTGCACAGGAGAGGAAATGACCCCATGACTCTTCCAGACAAAGGCAGGTGGCAGCACAGGAAGGACTCACTTGCAAGGAGGAAGTAAAAGAAGGAAAGACTGACAAAACTGTCTTCTCTTCTTTAAATTCTTTAATGTTTATTCAACTGTGTGCTCACAACTGTAACAGGGCAGCATGGGGTGTGTAGCATCCAAGAGTCAAACGCCTGACAACAGCACAATTGAAAACCCTTTCCTGCAGAATCATGGTGCAGAGAATGCTGAGAGGAAGCTCCAGGCAGGAGGCCTCCAGGGGAGAGTCAGGAACAGGCTCAGCCTCCCAGAGGCCCAGCGCCCTGCCTCCTGAGTCCCTTCCAGCTGTTCAACACTCTGCCTCCTCATAGGACAAGGCTGGCCTGTTCCCAATCCAGTGCCAGAAAGTATCTGTGAGTGACCTGAGAGGCCAGGACACTGAGACTCTTGCCTGCTGACCACTCTGGGAGAACTGCTCCAGGGGAAGCCAGAGGACACCTGGTGAGGACCCTCAGGCAGCCCAGGGCAGGGCACGGTGAGAACCCCAGGCCCTGGCCAATGACTGCATCCACTGGCCAATGTAGGGGAGACCCCTGGCGATCCAGCAGAGAAGTCTCTCCATGCTGCACCTGTGGTTCACATCCAACACACCTGCAGACACACCTGGAGTCAGAAACACCCAGGGAGCCACCCCTGTTTCCTCACTCACAGAAAAAGCAGGGAGAGTGAAAGGTTAATGGTTTACTTTGCTGATTGGGGCAATGTTTAACACAGAAACAGGCAGTGTATGCAAAATAATAGTAATAACTTTAAGAAAGTATTGGCAAAACTACAATTTTGACTGACTATATACAGTAATCAAACTTCACTAGATGAACATACACTTGGAAGTATGGTGCAAAGTATTAGAACCTTACATAGGACAGATTATATAAGTTTTTCAGGCAAAATACAGATTTGTTCTTTGTTATCTATTCTGTAGTTTGACTTGTTAAACTGTGATTTTTCTTTTTTTAAGGAAAGAGATTTCTTCACAGGTAAAGCTTTGTTCAAAAAGTCACTCACTTTCTGTTGTTCTGTCCCAGAGCACAGTGACAGGCCATGGGCTCCACATGGTGCACACACAAGGGCACAGAGCCTCCCCAGCACGTGTACACCAGAATTTCTTTATCCTTTCAGGTGTTGAAGGACACCTAAGTTGGTTCCATTGTTTAGCTATTGTGAGTTGAGCTGCTATAAAATTGATGTGATGGTATCAATGCAGTATGCCGATTTTAAGTCCTACGAATATAAACCTAGGAGTGGGATGACTGGGTCAAATTGTGGTTCCATTTCAAATTCACAACAGCCTCAAAATTATTTGGAAATAAATCTAACAAATGGAGTGAAAGACCTCTAGAGTGAAAACTTCAAAAAAACAAAGGGAGAAATTGAAGAAGACCTAGGAAGATGGAAAGATCTGCCATGCTCTTGGATAGGCAGAATTAACATTGCTAAAGGGCCATACTACTGAAAGAAATATACAGATTTAATTCATTTCTTATTAAAATGAGACATAGTTTCCAGTTAGATGTTAATAGTCCAGAAATTTGTATTCAGCCACTGGAACTCAGAACCCACACAATATTCTACTGCTCAAGACTGTCTAGGTAGCAATAGAAAGACTAGAGAGTCATGGTGCTTGGGGTTCAAGCAGTGCTGTTTCTCTGGTTGATGGACGCCTTTGTTGACCTGTTCTAGTCACCATCAGTGATGCTAATTAGTTATGTATGCTAATCAGTTAATGTGGACCAAAACCAGAAGCTCTGCTCCATGTTCTTGAAAGCTAGTTGGAACCATTAACAACATGTGCCCAACAGCACAATCAGTGAGTATGAAGCGCCTGATCACCAACCTCACTTAAATGATAGCAGCAAGTGTGTCCCTTAGGAATGCTCATTTATCCTGAAAGCTGTTACTATTATTGCAATTTCGTCACTTTCATCCACAACCACTGTACTCTCTGTGTTTAAAAATCTATGCCTTCCCTCCCTGAACATTCATTCTGAAAAGTGTGCTTGGCTTTCAGGACAGGTGAACCAGTTTCTAGGTAGGATGGAACCTGGTCACTGGTGGCTTCTGGAGCATGTCCCAGCACTTGGTGTTTCCTCAGCAGCCTCTGAAAAGACACATGGTCTACTTCATATCAGGGAAACAAGAGTCTCCAGAGGTTTGGGTCAACAGTGACCATTGTCCCTCCCTCATGCATCTGCAGCGTCCATGTTTCCCATTAGTAAAACAGAGGTGATGGACACACAGAGAACTGGCCTCAAGTCCTCAGTTCTGGCTGGATCTCAACTTCATTAAAATACCCAAGAGGACCAGGATGGTGCCTACAGGATGGTGGAGGGAGGGGAGAGTCTCCCTCATCTATCAAATTCAAGTCTGTCCTGTGTTTTATGAGTGTTCAAGTTAGTTGATGATGATGGGAAGATTTGAACACTTTCTTCAAAAGCGCACTGAATTCAGTACCTGAGGCCTAGGAAGGGAACTTTTGGGCAGTGTATATTCAGTGTGTGACCCACAATATGGCTCTAAGCCTCAGGAAACAGCAGGAGACAGTGGGAAGAGTGTCATTGTTGCTCTTTCCTTCAAGTGAGCTTTATTTCCTTAGGTTTAAAAACCAGCTCCTTTACAAAATAAATTTAAAAGTCACACTGTGGATAGATTCATTTGAGCTAGGAATGTCATTTTTGATCAATAAATAGTTGATGGCTTGGTGTTGTCCAGGATGGAAGGTTTGGAGGAAAGGACCCCTGGTGCAAGACTCTTAAACCCTCCAGAGCATTTCTGAGCAGACACAGGGACAGAGAAAACACAGGAGCTGCTGACCTCACCACAGCTACCTGGGCAGTCAGGCTGGGCTCAGCTTAGGTCTAGAAGAATGTGCAGGGCCCTCTGGCCCGTGGCATTAGCTCCACACAAGTGATTGACATGATCCCCACATGTGGGAGATGAAGGCCCAGCAGAGGTTGTTCTTGGTGGTTGGATGCTCAGAAGCACCAGGATCCATGTGAGCCCTGGTTAGCTGACAGCCCTGCTGTAGACACATGCAGGGACCTCACTGGAAAGACTGGGAGGGTGGCCGCCTGGGTCTCTATGTTGGGTCATGTTGATAAGGGAGAGACCCCTGCTGAGCAGAGACCAACTGATTTGTATTCACTTGGAATTTCATTATTTCCAATCATGGCCATTTCATAAGGTCCAGTCACAGCTTTTTAAAACAATTTCACCTCCACACTTTCAGGTGTGTTTATCCAGGGTAAGAGAACCTCTCAATACAAACCTTCAATATCACTGATGTGCCCCCTGATCTTTTCAAAGGCACCATGAGAGTTGGCCCAAGAGTGCCCCAGTGTGATATTCAGTCTTCAAGGAAACCCGTGACTCAGGCCTGGCAGGTCATGGTCCAGAATAAGCATCTGACAAAGGACAAGGTAGACAGTATCCCAAATCCAGAACTAATTCAGAAGCAGAAAAAGTGCCTGGATTAGCCATGATGCTCTGCCTCACCTGAGGCCCAGAGCAGTGAAGTTGGCCAACAATGGACTGAACCACTGAAACCATGAGCACCAAACAACGTCCCTCCTCTGAGACTGCTCTTGTCAGGTCTTCATGTCACAGTGGTGAAAGGCTGACTAACACCTGGGCCTAGCTCTCCATCCCCGTCTTCAGTCATTCCTGGAGCACATCTGCCATTAGCACTTCACACTCCTGGCTTCCTGCAGAGCTGCTCACTAAGGGACCAAGAAGAGTGGGTCCTGTCCCATTCCCTGCACCTGTGCTGAGACCTGTGCACACAGGTGAGAGCAGAGAAGCCCCTGGGAGGCTCCAGCTCTGAGGGCATCTTCTCCTCCAAAATGGGATCCCAGAGAAGCTGAGGGCCTCATGGCCAGAGGGTTTACACCTTCTGTGGTCGTCACACACTGATGGCTGGGGAGGACCAGAGCATCTCCAGGTCTAGAAACTGTGTCTCTTGTTGCCAAAGGTCCAGGGCTTAGAAAGACTCACCACAAAGGAAGGATTACTGCCTAAGGTGAGGGATGTGCTAACTGCATGATTTCATGATCATATTATGCATAGAAACCTCACATTGCAACGCACAAATGCAGACAAGTGTTACTTCAAACAAAAGTTCAGACTGCTTTCAGTTAGATGCTTACTCAATTCATTTTAAAAATACTCACTTGGAATATATGCAGTGACCTACGCTTCTTTGCAAACATAGCCAGGTTTACGTGGTCCTGGGAAGATGCAGATGCCCCACACATCAGCAATATCAATCCTGAGACACCTGCATGGCCTGGAAAACGTGTGAGAGTCGACTGCTCCACTCGTTCCAAGTGCAAAAATAGAAAAGGATGATCTAGAAACTACCCAAATGTCCATCAAGAGTTCAATGGAGCTGAGTGTCATGCTGCACACCTTTAATCCCAGCAGCATGGGAGGCTGAGGCAAGAGGATTGCAAGTTCAAAGACAGACTCAGGAAGGCCCTAATGCACACCCTGTATCTAAATAAAATATGAAAAAGAGCTGAGGATGTAACTGTGTGGTTGAGTACCCTGGATTTCAATACTAGTTATATCGCCTTCCAGTAAAATGTTAAACATTTTTCACTTTATTTCTTTCTCTTTTTCATTCTTTCCTTCTTTCTTTCCTTCCTTCCTTCCTTCCTTCCTTCCTTCCTTCCTTCTTTCTTTCTTTCTTTCTTTCTTACTTTGTTTTTCTTTTTACTAGTATTGTTGGTTTGGGCTTACAGCTTCAGAGGCTCAGTTCAGGGCATAGTTGTCTGACTTGATTCCATTATTCTGGTCCCAAAGTGAGACCCAGGGTAGAAAGGTGTGGAGGAGAGATTCTGCTGACCTCATGGTCCCTGGAAGCCACTGGGACAAGACAGACTGTTCAAGGACATGTCCCCAGTGGCCTAATTCCTCCAGGAGTGCCCAGCATGCTTAGAGTTACCAACGAGTTTGCCCATTGTATTATGATTCCACTAATGGATTAATCCACTGCTAAGATTACAGCTTTCATAATCTCATCATTTCACCTCTGAACATTCCTGCATTTATGACAGCTTTGTGGGGCACCTCATATTCAAACAATAGCATTGTGCCCCTGAACCCCTGAAGCTCATGTCCATCTCACCATGAGAAATGCATTCAATCTCTCTCTAAGAGTCCCCACACTTTTAACAGTTCCAGTGTCAGCAAATTCCTACTCCAAGATCTGATCCAAAACTCAAGACAAACTCTTGACTGTGAGCCCCTAAATGTCACTAAGGACAGAGAACTTCTACCAATTTTTTTCCCTGAATATTACCAAGAGTATGGATTTAACCACATGCACAGTTTCTTCTTTGCTCCTCAGTCACTGAGATGCTGTGACCACAGTCCTGAAGAGCTGGGAATCTACAGCCTGTCCATCCTGTCTTGGAGCCATGAGGACATGGTGGTTGTGAGCAACTGAGTCAGGTCTGCAGGTCTTCACAGTTTCGACTCTGGCCTTACTGGAACCTGCAGTAGCTGCACTTCTTCCTACTTGAATGAGGAGCACCTTGATCCTGGGCAACTTGACACCTGTGAATGACAAAACCAAACTCCAAGGATATAGTTCTCATTCATATTCATTCACTACAAGGATCTTCTTTCAAGTTTAGTTTCCAGAGAGGAACCCTCATATTTCCTTACCAAATTCCCATTAAAACAACATCATGTCCACTGGACATGTTTCCTGATGCTATGGAACCTTGCCACTGGTCACTGCAGGAGCTCATTCCAGGACATGGTGCTGCTCAGAGAAACACCTGTATCACTTCAGTAACTTCCTTCATTTCAAAGAAACTCATGTCTCCAGAGCTTTCCTAATACAGGCAGAGGCCCTTTTCTGTACCTCAGGCATTGCAGCATCCTTTGATGTATCAGGAGGGCAGAGGTCATGGTCACACAGAGAACTGGCCTTCAGTTCCCAGTTCTGGCTGCATCTAACTTCAGTCCATTTAATAACTCCATGGGACCATGATGTGCCTGCAGATGATTGAGGAGGAAGGGTGAGACTCTTGTATCTTTCCAGATCAGTCTTAACCTGGATATTGTGAAGGTTTCAGCCAATAGTCATGGGAAACTGCAGACACATTCTTCACATTCTGCTGAACCCTGTGTCTGATGGCATCAACATCCCACCCCCTGGTCAGGTGCACTGATATGCACCTTATTCAATGAGTAGACACATTGTCAGTTCTGTGCCTCTGGAGTAAGAAAGAGTGAAACTGCAGAGGAGCCTCCCTGCTCCCAAGTCTTCCCAGTGACCTTCACAGCCTGGCCTCCTCTGAGCAGTGCTCTCAGCAGGTGAAGGCAGCAGGAGGAGCAGCTGGGGCAACCCAGTCTCACACTTCTGCTTCCCTGGGAGGTTTTTCTCATGGCCTGTATCACTGTGGGAGGGAAATTGTTACTTTGTTGACAAAAATAATCGGCCACATCTTCAGGCTCCAGGCTGCTGATGGTGAGAGTGAAATCTGTCCCATATCCACTGCCACTGAACCTTGATGGGACACCAGATTGTAAACCATTTGCACCATAGATGAGGAGCTTAGGAGCTTGTCCTGGTTTCTGCTGATACCAGCTTAAATCATCGCTAATGCCCTGACTTGCCCTGCAGGTGATGGTGACTCTGTCACCTCGAGATACTGACAGAAGAGATGGAGACTGTGTCATCTGGATGTCACTTTCTGCCACCTAATGTTAAAAAAAATTCAAGACACAAATATCCACAAATTACAACCAATTAGACTCCAGGGCAGGTCTCTGAAATCTTTGGGCTGAGAAATTCCTTACCTGGGAGGCAGAGCAGCAGGAGCCCCAGGAGCTGAGCAGGGGCCCTCATGTCCATGCTGTGTCCTGATGGGACTGACTCCTGCACAGGGTGTAAGCAGTCCATTAAGAAGTCCTCAGGAAGTGGGCTGTGCTGTGGGCACATGCAAATCAGCAGGGCTGGGCAGGCTGGGCACAGCTGCAGGGCTGCATCCTCTCTGTCAGCACAGCCCCAGTGTCCCAGGTGTCCCAGGTCACTTAGAGCAGCACAGGTGTGCCAGAGAAGATCATGCTTTCACCTGATATACACAGGACAAATCAGTGCACTCTCTTGTAAGTAGTGACTTACTGTTCTCTTCGTGGTTCAGGAAAGGGCTTTTCTTGGGTTTCTTAATGACAATTCCATATCATTGACCGAACTAGCAGGGAGCAGTTCAGGGGTAAAGGGATTAACTTGAATGGGATATCAAAAACAGCAATGAAGACAAAAGGGATTAGAATCTGGAAACTGAAGATATTTTGGTTTTTCTAGACAGTGACCCTGCAGGACTAGGAGTCTGCAGGAGGTATAATCAGTCATGATTCCAGACCTTAGTGCCTCAGTCTCTCCAACACACACACATAGACACGATGATGCCTGACTCCCCAGAGCAGCAGGTGCAGGGCCTGCCAGGCTTTTCCTCAGTGTCTTCTCTGCAAAGGTAGAATAACTGTAGAAGAAAGTTTTGTTATTTTCATGAATTTAGTGAAGCATGAAGCTCAGCCCATCCTGGATCATGTGCACTGAACAGTGACCTGCTCCTTGCTGAGGGCTCTGGGGACATCCTGGGGACAGCAATAAAATTGCAGGCCCTCTCCATTCCCACCACTTCCCTCCTCTCTGGACACCTCCCGGCTCTGGTCACATTCACTGAATGGGCTCTCAGTGTTCTGTGCCCTCTTTAGAATTCACTGGACAATCCATCCTCACTGCTTTCCTGGGAAATCCTCAGAGCAGGGGACTTGTCCTCCCATCAGCCTGACCCACTCCTGACCTGTATTCTGGCTCCACTCCACAAATCTCTGGGGAGGGCTCTCCTTATTGTGATGATGTTAATACAAGTCACAGAAGAAAACAGAAAACCTTCCTGAATTTGCTTTTGGGGAGACAGAGCCAATGTGCAGAATCCAGCAGCCCTGAGTCCTGTATGCATTGCAGACTCCTAAGTCTTAGTGTCCCTCAAAGTACAGGATCACTGCTCCTGTCCAGGGCTTCAGGATCAGGTTCCCATGATTGCTTTTGTCTGTTGTGTTTGCTCTAGTGACAGGACTGTGGAGCATCAACTTGAAGGATTTGTAGCAAGGGGTCCCAAAATCTTTTATCTTGTCCTCCGACCAGCCTGGTCCATTGCTGACATTTATTCTGACTGCATTCCACGAATCCCTGTGGAAGGCTCTCTTTATTGGGCGGATGTTAATACAAGTCACAGAAGAAAACAGAAAACCTTCCTGAACTAGTTTTGGGGAGACAGAGCCAATGTGCAGAGCCCAGCAGCCCTGTGTCCTGAATGCATTGCAGTCTCCCAAGTCTTAGTGGCCCCCACAGGACAGGATCACTGCTCCTGTCCCAGGGCTTCAGGATCAGGTTCCCATGATTGTTATTGTCTGTTGTGTTTGCTCTGGTGACAGGACTGGGGACACTGACTGTCAATCTCCCTGGGTGGTCTTCAAATTCCTAGATGCAATTGGGGCTCTGTTTTCTCACTCTGACCCAGATCATCTACCTACACTACCTGCCTCCCTTTCGTCCTGACTTCATTCACCCCCTAATTTGAGGACTCCTTTCTGCTGTTAGGAAATGGGACAGTGACTACTGTGGTTGCTTCGAGCTGAAAGGGGCAAAGAGTTTGGAGTCCCCTTTTAGAAATCAGGACAGTGGAGGGGTCCATGGTAAAAGTCTGGTTGGGGAAGAAGAGGTTGTGAAGTCACCTGGGGGTCAGTGAGTCTATGAGAGAGAACAAAAAGACATAGGTACTGAAATGAGGTTAACACACACTGAAGGCTGCAGCATCTGGAACATGTCAATGAATGTCGTGAAGATGATAGAGTCAGTGACCTCTCAGCATGAGGTGTACGAGAGGAGAAGTTGATCCCATAACAAGGCCTCACAGGCTGGAGGGGACCAGGCCTTTATTTAGGAGCATAAACCTGTAGCATTGTGAGAATTATGAGGAATGTAAACATAACATTTAATTTGTTATTTGTTCCAATTTATTGTACATGACAGCAGAATGCGTTTATACATTTGATAGATCATACATAAGCGGAGTGTAATTTCTCACTTTTCTGATTGTACATATGTAGGCTCACATGGGCCATGCAGTCATACATGCACATGAGGTAATAATGTCCATTTCACTCTATCCTTCTTACTTCTATAACCCTTCCCCCCTTCACTCCCTTCCCTCTACCTAATATAAAGTAACTTAATTCTCCCCTAGTGACCACCTTACCTAAAATTAGTATCTGAATATCAGATGAGTCATTTGACCTTAGGTTTTTTGTGTTTGACATATTTCCAATAGCATGATATTCTCCAACTCCATCCATTTAACATCAAATGCCATGATTTCATTCCTCTTTAAAACTGAGAAATGTTATATTGCATATATATATACCACAATTTATGTCCCCATAAAATATAGTTATGCTACTTAATATCACATGATTTTAGTAGAATATCTTTTTGTTGGTATTACCTCTGTGTTTAGGCTGGTTAATCACACCATTCAACATTGATTAAGCCTACTTGTGTAGGAGGTTGAAAAGATCTACAGGCCTTATACTAACTAAAAATTTCTGACTCTGGCACTTTCTCTTGATAGTTATCAGGCACTCCTGCCTAATAATCTCTCTACAGTAGCCTCCACTCTTACTTATTCTTGGAGTTTACACAAGTGTACATATTAAATCACATTTACTATTCTTTCTTCTTTTAAATGCCCATGAATGGCTGTGTGGTGGTTTAAAATATTTTGGTAGATAATTAAGATCCTTAATAATTAAGATCAAATTGACGTTGCTCCTATCTGCTGTTAACAGTCAGCAGAATTCCCACAGGTCACTTGTGGGGAGCTTGAGAGCAGCTCCTTAGCTCCTTTAGTGCCATTTACTTGATAGGGTCTCCTTGATGAGGTGGCTTCCCTTGGAAGTTTCAGGAATGTCTCCCTTTTCCAATGACCCTCCTCTTTGCAGCAGGTGCACTGATCGGCTCTCCATTTTCCAATTTCAATATCACACGCATGTATAGATAGACAAGAGGATATGCACATAACACTAAAGCAAAGGCCTTGTAGATAACTGAGGCCTGCTGGCTCCTCCCCTTCAGGGGAAGGACAAGGGATTGCTCCTTGCTCCTCCAGCTCCTGAGAGTGAAGCTCAATGCTGGCCGGGCTCTCTGCAGTGCTGAGGCAACACCCTCCATGCAGGGTGAGCTACACCAACCCACTGACCAGCTGACTGGGAAGACTGTCTGTGATAGTCACCCAGAGCAGGACACTCTGCAGCAGGCTTGAGCTGTGACACAAGGAGCCCTGTTGTGTGGCCATGTGGCCCAGGTCATTGCTAGGGGAAGAAGTGTGTGTATTGGATGAAGACAGCGTGTGCCTCTGAAAAGTCCCCAATAAAATTTGCAGCATAGACCTGTAGAGGGCTAGAGAAGAGCTGGCCATCCCCAGGAAGCCAAAATGAAGCAAATCCTCCCTGGTCACAAATCAGCTCCCAGAACATCACTGAGCCCTGGCACCTTGTCCAAGGGCCCTGAGTAGCTGAGTGACTGAGCAGCTCCTCACATGGGGAGGGCAGGACTTAGCACAGGGCAGCACCTGCTGGCTCAGCACTGCCTATGTCAAGATGGAAGCAGCTCTTTAGTACTGGGCTCAGCACATTCAGAGGATCCACTTGGAATATGTGGACAGGTGTCCTGAGGTCCCTCACCCTTCTCTCCTTACCCTAGCACCTCTGCATCAGCTCTGTCCTAGGACCTCACAGATTTCACCAAGCACATGATGCCCCAGGGAAGAGAAAGCTGGGCTTTGTACTCAGTGCTTTCACATCATAGGTGGGAAATCATCATAGAAACCTCAGGCAGGAGCCCCAGACAGCTTCTCACTAAATTTATTGTGATTCTGACCAGAAAGCAAAACAGCTGAGCAATTTCTTAAGCAAGAAACACTGTGCTCAGCCTAATGCTGAGGTCAAATCCTTGTCCTCCCACTACAGTGGGGTCAGAGCAGATGCAGGAGGAGGAACCAGGCAGGTCCATGTGCACAGGGTCTCCTGTGACTCACCCTGCTCAGGGAGGTTTGGGAAAGTGGAGTCACTTGCTCAGGTTTTGAAAGAAACCTCAAAACCCTGGACTGGGTATTAAACCACAGGAATTTACATCTCAACTTCTGGAGACTGAAAAGCCAAAATCGAGGGTCTGGTCCCTTTTAAAGCCCCTCTGCCCAGCCTGGTGGTGTCCCTTTCTGTGTCCCCCAGGCCTTCCCTTCATTACTGTGAGCAGGGAGGGGAGGTCTCACTGGAGGCCCTTGGAGGGTGGACACATGTGGAGTGGGATCAGCTCCCACCTGCATCCCCTCACATAACCTCAGGACTTCTGTCAGTCCCTTTCTCCACCTGCAGCCACACTGGGGTAAGGCTTCAGGAAACAGGAAACAGGATTCAACCTATACCACATAGACTCTGGGCACACAGACAGTAGGGACCATGCTGGGCTTCCAGGCCAAGAGCACTGAAGAGCTTCCCCACGAGGGAGCCCCTGATAGCTTCTCCTATGAGTCTCTTGTCACAAACCCACACTGGTGAAACCTGAAGGGCTCCCTGCTGATAAGAGGACACACCACTCTCTCATTTCCCTGATATTTGGGGATAAGGCAGCTCTGTTTGCTGTGGTTTGTCTGCCATCTACTGGTCTTCCTGCGACATGACATCCTCAAAGTGTTAGAGGCTGGGTCCCATTGAGGCTTCACTGAGTCTCTTCACTGTTATTCATGGAATTGATTCTATTGTACCATCATTGAGGTACTGTGTTCTGTAGGGGAAACAGACGTTCCCTCATAGCAGTAATCTACTCTAGGACAGAAGACTAACAGACAACTAGGGGTTCAAAGAGAGATTCACCACAAGAGAGTTAAAAGATGCTCTCTGATCCAGTGGATTTGACAAAGGTGGGCTTCAGAAGATCTTCTGAGGACTAGAGTGTGTAAAGGTGGGTGGGTGGAGCCCAGGTATCCTGGTCTCCATCTGTCAGTACATCAGCATCTCTTTCCTGTCATGTGCCCATTTTCTTTGCATTTTCATGGCAAAGTGTCCTTGAATGGATCCTGAGGATTTTTTTTTAACTACTTAAGTGATTTACTATTTAAGAAATTTATGTCCCGGTGTGTTGAGCTACAGTTCTCTTCACATTCTTTATCATTCAGGTATGAATACCAGGATGCAGGATCGGGACAGGATAAAGAAACACAAGACAGATCCCACGATTTTAGCTCCATAGAATGGAGGCAGGAACCTGGTCATGGAAAAACCTCATCTTCCACAAATTCCCCCTCCTTGGAACCCTGAACCCTCAATAGGTGGAGGAGCAGGAATAGCTGTGAGAGCCTCCTTGTGCAGGACACAAAGCAAAAAGGATGTGGTCACATCCACATTCCAGGTTGGAGATATGGGAGATTCCCCAGCCTTACCATGGCTGTGAAATGAAATGAATGTGAGCAGGACCAGCAGCAATTTCTGGAACCATTGTTGACAGCATCTGTGCTTTGACATATTTAGACACCTGTTGTTGACATCAAAGTGAGAAGGAAGTACCTACCTGGGAATCAGTTTACTATTGGTGATTCACCTTTAACTCTGCCTGTATTGGGGACATTATGACTCTTCAGGATACTCCATCCTCACCTGGTAAATTAGAGAAGTAATAGCTAGGGCTCCCATCCTCTTTATCTCTCACATTTTTTCCCAGGGAAGCAAAAGAAGCCCCAGGACACCATGGATCTTTCAGACCTGAATCAAGCTCAGTTTCCTCTCTCCCACATCCTTCCCAGTGCAGTGTAAAGAGAAAAGAGCAAGAGGTCTGACTCGGTGCCTCTGGAGGAAGCCATGGTGCCCCAGGGGAGAGAGGGCAGGCAGAGAGGGCATTGAGGTTCGTGGGGGGACTGAGCCCCCATGGTAATCTGTGTGGTCTTGCAAAGAGCAACCCTGCAGCATCTGCAGGCTCCAGGTTGTGGTGCAGAGAGTGGAGGCTGCCCTGACCCACTGCCACTGACCCAGGTTGGGACTCCACAGGGCCTGATGGAGGCACCATAGCTGAGGCACCTGGAAGCCTGCCCAGGCTTCTGCTGGGTCCAGGCTGAGGAGCTGACAACACTCTGACTGGCTCTGCAGGTGAGGGTGGCTTTTTCCCATGGAGACAAAGCCACAGACACTGGAGTCTGTGTCAGCACAATTTCTTCTGTGGTATCTGAGATGGAAAGGAAACAGGAAGGTTCCTTGTGCATCTAGGTCACACCCACCATCTCCACAGTAGAGCCAGGAACCTGTAGGCACGCAGAGCTTGAATCACTTGGCTTGCTAAACAGAGTTGCCAGGACACAGGGCCAAGCACACTTAAAGAACTTTCACAGGTGTGCAGAACCATCCCATGATCCCTCACCTGGGATCCAGAGTAACAGGAGGAAGAGGAGCAAAATGGGTGCTGCCTGGCTTCACTGGGTTCCACCTAAGGCAGAGCTTCCCAGAGCCCTGACCATGCACTGATATGGCTCTGGAGAGATGGGTGGGCTGGGAGGGGTATTCCAGGCAGCTGGGAGAGTTGGGCTGGGCCCCCAGCTGCAGGGACTCTGCCTCCTCCTGTCTGCACCTGAGCACCCATGCCCAGGTGGTCAAGTCAGAAAAGCCTGGGCTCAGCCTGAGGCCAGATCTCCCTCCTGTGCTCACAGAATTTTATCTCTGCTTCCTCAGGCCTAACCTGGCTCATAAACTGGCCAGATGTTGTTACAACAATACCACAGGGAACACTGTGGAGGCCTCTGTTCTCACTTTTCTCTTTGTCCCCCAGGCCAGGTCACTTTTCTCTTTGTCCCCCAGGCCAGGTCACTTTTCTCTTTGTCCCCCAGGCCAGGTTCTCTCCACAAGGGCAGGGATACCCATGCTTGGCAGGAGGAGCTGATCCAGTCACAGCTCTTCTTTGTTCCTTACTGGTCTTTCCCACAGGCCCAGGAGAAATTTGTCCTTGGTAAGATGTAGGTATGAGCAGCACTCATTAGCCCTGAAGTGAGGGTACAAGGAAACCACCAGTGCCCAGGTGGCCAGGACCTGACTCCAACCCCTCTGAGTCCAGACAACAGGTCCCTGAACTGGTCAATGGTGCCCAGCATGGGGGAAGGTCTTTCTTCAGTGACCCTCTAACACCCTCACCTCTCCATCTTGCCTGGTATGAACAGAAGCCTGCAGGACTCTCCCAATGACTCTCAAACTTCTCTCAGGTATAACAGGGAGGCTCACTGAGCAGCCATGGAAGCAGCAGAGCTAGTGTGGCTTCTGTTGACATGGAGTTCCTAGGTCCTCCTGCATCACCAGTCATCTAGTTCCAGTGACATGAAGTTTTGAGCAAGCCCAAAGGGAGAGGAGAAGGCTGCCACCCCAGGGCACTCTCTGCCCAACAGGCCCAGGGCTCTGCCCCAGTGTGGACAGCATCTGTCTGCAATGAGGAGTCCATCAGAACTTGACATCCAGGTGAACACCTCACTTGATCCTTGTCCTCCTTTCCTGAGGGCCCTGAGGCCACCACATCTCTGTAGTAACTAGCACAGAGCAAGCCTGCCTGAGGCACAGCAGGGGTCGAGCCAGGTCAATCACACATGCATGAATAAGCAGGGCTGCCTGAGCCCTCGCGGAGCTGCTCCTCCCCTGAATGGATGAGAGGGCTGAGCAGCTCCCATGGAGCAATTCCTAGGTTCATCCTGAAGTCTGCCCACTCCATCCTGGACAAGGCCGCCCTCAAGAAGACTCAGGGCCTTCTCTCATAACAGCTTGGAAACCCTGTCCTACCTCGATAAATCTGCTGCTTCCCTTTGAAAACTCAAACTCTTGCTCTCCTGACCTTTCCGTAGGTCTCAGTGGGACCCTACATTCCCATGGAATCACCATCTGTTCAGCAGCAAATTTTCAACACCGCTGCACAGTATCCACCCGATGGCGTAACTCTCTCATGCTGGGTACTGAGTCAAACCATCTGGGTAGGGATGGAGGTCTGTCACTGACAGACTGTGTGACATTGTGTGTGTCTTCTGACTCCCTTGGCCTCACAGTGCACATCTGTGTAGCTATTACATCCTCAGCATCTTCCTGTCACTCTTACTTTAGTTTAAGCCAGACCAGGCCTTTCAGCAACTTGTAGCAGAACACGTGGGGCTCCTGATTCTGCTGTTATGGTCTCCATGTGATAATGCTCATCATTCTCATAGGAAGAGTAGCTGAGCAGAGATCGATGGGAATCACCCTGCAGTTTCACCCAAGCAGGTTTATCCACAGCCCAGTAGGCTCTGGGTGTCTTTCACAACCTACTCAGGACTCCTAAAAGCCTACTTATTTCTTCTGAATCTGCACTGAAATGCTTAGATTTTCAATTGATACACCAATTGTAGCAATTGTATTGCGAGGGGATTTTAGTGCAGAGGATAGTACACCAAATCTGACCAGTGTGTTTCTCCTAACTATCCATTATCTAAACATCACTGTAAGAAAGTTTCACAGGTCCTTCTTCATCCTTCCTTCTTAGGTCATCCTCATCTGTCTTGTGAAACTTTCCTCTGTGATTGGAGGCTGCAGACTTCAGGCCAAGGAAGTGAGATGCACCTCAGTACTAGGAGCCAGAGGACCAGATGAGTATGAGAGAGATCAGAATGTTTCCCCAGTCCACCTCCACAGGCCATGAGCCCCAGAGAAGGCAGCAGGTATGAGTCCAGGTTCAAAGGCCTAAAGCATGGGGTCAATGACTAAGGACGGTGGCAGAAGGAGCACATCCTCTGAGGATGAGGAGCTTGAAGAGTACAAAGAATGTGTGCTCCTTTTACTCCTCTGATTCACCTGGGCTTTAGAATAGTGAGCAGAGCAACCTACATTCACGGAGGGTCCTCACCATGTTCCCAGAACTTCACAACAATCTTCTCTGAAACAGCTCCACAGACACACCCAGAGGAAGATTTACAAATGCTCCAGGTGTCTCTCCATCAGGTTAAGATACACCACACAACCAAGCGCCATGGAATCTTCTGAGAACTACACAGAAGTAATGATGTCTGATTTGATGAAATCAACAGAAGTGTCCTCATGTCTGTGATGCTGTGTCTGAGGAGTAGCTAGGGGACTTTAGTGCAGAGGACCCTCCCTCTCCCCTTGTGTGATAACCCCCAGTGCCTCAGATCTTAGTGCCTGTGAGAAATGCTCTCAGCAGGTGGAGGTAGCAGGAGGAGCACCTGGGGCAGCCCAGCCTCACACTTCTGCTTCCCCTTCCCTGGGAGGTTTTTGTCATGGCCTGTATCACTTTGGGAAGATTGTAACCTTGTTGACAGTAATAAGTGGTGACATCTTCAGGCTGCAGGCTGCTGATGGTGAGAGTGAAATCTGTTCTAGATCCACTGCCACTGAACCTTGATGGCACCCCAGATTGTAAACTGGTTGCATAGTAGATGAGTAGCTTAGGAGTTTGTTCTGGTTTCTGCTGATACCAGTGTAAATTATTGCTAATACCCTGACTTGCCCTGTAGGCGATGGTGACTCTATGACACGGCCGGACGAGAAGACTGTGATCGTCTGAGGCTTTACTTATCCAATGCCTGATGTCTTCCTCATATGCTTCTCTGTGGTAAACCCAGCCTCGTTTCAAAATGTGAAAGAGGAATGGGTGCCAGCACTTAAGGAATACACACCAAATGTACCCTTTTTATTAATAGGAACTCAGATTGATCTCCGAGATGACTCCAGATCTTTAGCAAGACTGAGTGATATGAAAGAAAAACCTATATGTGTGGAACAAGGACAGAAACTAGCAAAAGAGACAGGAGCATGCTGATATGTGGAATGTTCAGCTTTAACCCAGAAGGGACTGAAGGCTGTTTTCCATGAGGCTATCATAGCCATTTTAACTCCAAAGAAACACACAGTTAAAAAAGAATAGGATCAAGATGTATAAACTGTTGTTTGATTACGTGAGAAACATCTTCAGTGGCCAAGGACACTGTCAACTTCTCTCAGAAAGCGTGTGAAAATGGTGCAGCTATAGGAGACCTCTCTTAGATAATGAAGCAATTTAAAACTTGAAAGGAAAAAAAAAACCTGTCTTCAGAATTCTATCAAGATCATTAAGAATGTTTCCTAAAAGTCTAAGAAGCAGCAAACAGTATTTGAAGCCACAATCTATTATAAATACTTTATTTCAAATAGAGGGTACAGTATCTCAGGGGTTTCATAGTTTAAGAAGCTACAATCACATCATGTCGAAACTACATAAAAAAACAGTGCTGTAAATGGAACTGCTTGGCTTTGACCACACACATTTCTGCACAGCCCTTGGGAATCTGCACAAAGAAATATCTTCTCCCTTTGCTCTAATTAATTGTTCTTGAACATATGTTGCTTTGTATTCCAGTATATCCAGAGTGGGGAAATAACAGGGCCAGCCATATAGCCAAATGTCCCTCCAAGCTTACAGGAGATGGGTCATCCCTAAGGAGAGAATGTATGAGATCAAAAAAGAACAAACGTTTTATTATTACTTGAGCACAAGTTAAGTGTAACCTAAATATTTCCATATTAAAGCTTAATGTGCTTTCTTAAAGAATGCCAAAAGTGTAATAAGGTCATAACTGCATTTATCATGAACACTAAAAATGAACACATTTTAGTTAATGTGCATTAAACTGTAACAAGGCTTCTGACAATTGTAGATTTAGTTTGATGCTCCCTAAACTGCATGAGATACATGCTGAAATTACACATTGAACTTTTGGGTCAGACTTTGCCATAATACTGGATTTAATTTAGCTCTCTGAACTATCTGGTAATTTTTTAAAAATTCCCACATTACCTGTGTATATCAAATGATGTATGCTGACCAAATCACAAGGAAATAAACTGTGTTAAAGAGGAAAGACATAGAATCTAAGCATGTTACATGGAATTTATAATAGAGCAGCTGCTTCCCCAAAATTGATATCACCTTTCAGATACAGATATTGGAACCATAGCAGAAGTTATAGAACCACTGCTTATGTACACACCTAAAGTGTAAATTAAACAGAGTAGTACTGGCTTCCAAATACTCACTTTCTCCAGCTCTATTACATTTCACAATATTACATTAAGCCAGTAGGAAATAATGTATTTAATTTATTTAATCTGCAGGCAGTGTGTTTTGGTCCCTAGGTGAAAGGCTCTGCTTGGGAAAAAAAAAGTTGGAAACAAATTTTCATATTCATCTGTAAAGCTTGGTGTACTGGAGCCATTTATATTGTTTCTCTGTGGTAACACGCCAGAGAACTGTGTTAGAGGTGAACCATCTTATTAACTGATTCTGTTACTAATTCAACTTCCTTGTTTGGTCTGGTATAGATCTGCCTTATTCCAAACGCCATTCAACCAACAATATATTAGACACAGCTTCAGCAGGAACCACCTAATGCAGTTTAGAGAATCATAATCTAATCTATAATTTTCCCCCTAGCCTTTACACATTTAAACTTGCTGTTGCCTAAACTGTGCTTTCTTTGTCTTTGGTGAGCTTCTCTTAACTTCCATGATGTATGCTTAAACTCTGTCTAGCACACCAATTGGGTAATGGAACACTAAACATTTATACTTGAAAATGACAGCCTTAAATGCTCATATCAGTCACAAATCTAGAATGTACTGTCTTGTATGTGAGTTTTGTAGAGATTTTTTTAAAAATATAATCATCATCTTCCTCTTTGAAGAATGGAGAGTCTATGGATAACAGGTGTTTTCTTGTGGAATTGGGTATCAGATGTCTTCTTTCTTCCAAGAAATAGAGGTTCACATTGTCATGGCCTTATGTATCAAATGGAATCTTCTGTAACTTTCTCATTTAATTTTCATCCTTTTAGTTAGAATTGAATGGGACTGTGTAAATCAGTTAACATACTAAGTTGCTAGACACATGGTATGAAGGAATTAAGAAAGTAAAGTATTATACACTTCCAAGTTGCCTTTTGGGATTTGATGGGGCTTTTTCCCCTAAATTTACATCTGAGAAATCCTTCACAATTGGTTTACTTGGCATTGAAAGTTAAAGTCTAGAATACATTCTTCCCTAAGAGAAATGGATTAAGAATCTGGGAATGCAAGGTGGTGTGTCACCTGTCTTATCTGGGCCTCAGTTTCCTCATCTTGTAAATACGGGAGGTAAAAGAGATGATCTCCAGTGTCTCTTCCATTTATTAGCTCTGAACATTCTCTTCTTTCTAATTCACAGCAATCTGTGTTGGACATCACCTTTTACCACTTCACATTCTCCAGATGGTAAGAATCATGTATAAAGATTATTAGAACTCTAAGCAGAGACAACTGCATCATCCGCACCTGAGGTGTCTTAGGTACTCTATTGACCTTGAAGGGGTTGGAGTTTCCCATTGCTTGTTAAGAGCTTTTTAATTGTTTTGGTTATTTAGTATTTCTTTTTGCAAAATCCTTCCTGCCACTTTAACCAAAAAAAACCAAAGATTTGGTTTTCTCTTCATAAGTGGATTGTAGAAGAATTGCCTTATTTTCAGAAGCATGTCTTCACTAAAGTGTAGGTTTTCAACAGAATTTGAGACAAATCTCTGGAGTGACTATTTCAAACTAGTGATCTGGGAAATAATTTAAAAAATATTTTATTGACATGAATTTTACAAATGCATTGCTTCACATGAGGTCATGTATGAAATAAAAGAAATTTGTAGTTAATCAGTTTTTGCATATAGAGAAATAGTTTTAAAGTTTTTAAAAATAATTTTAAAGGCTCCCTGAAAATTTATTTAATACTTTGCTAACATACGCCCTTATTCTATCTGTATTGGTACATTTAAGTTATCCACATTGAATTATCATATTTCCAATAATTAGAGCATGAATTAATGGTATTTGTCATGAATTATCTTAGTTACTTTAAGCACTGCTCAATTTGATTTTTAATCATTAATTTTAAATACCAAATTAAATGCTGGTTTGTTGACTGTTACTTTCTAAGTCATTATTACTTTAACACTGTCCCTTCTTAACATATGGGGTTACAAATAAAATGATGTGTATAGTTAAGAAAAAAAAAAAAAAAACAAAGAAGTCCTCAGGGTAGTGGGCTGTGCTGTAGACACATGCAAATTAGCAGGGTTGAGCAGGCTGGGCCCAGCTGCAGTGTTGTATCCTCTCAGTCAGCACAGACCAAGTGTCTCAGGGGTCCCATTCACTTAAGAGCAGCACAGGTGTGCAAGAGAAAAACATGCTCTTGCCTTAAATGCACAGGACAAAATCAGTGCACGCTCTTGTAAGTAGTGACTTATTGTTCTATTCATGATTCAGGGAAGGCTTTTCTTGGGTTTCTTAAGGACAATTTCTTATCATTGAACTAAATAGCAGGGAGCAGTTCAGGGGTACAGGGATTTACTGGAATAGAATATCAAAACAGCAATGAAGACTAAAAAAGATTAGAATCTGGAAATTCTGAAAATGTTTGAGTTTTTTCCTAGACAATGACCCTGTAAGACTGTGAGTCTGGAGGTGGTGTAATCAGTCATGATTCCAGACCTCAGTGTCTCATAGACACAATGGTGCCTGCCTTCCCCAGAGCAGCAGGGTCAGGGCCTGCCAGGGCTTTTCCTCAGTGTCCTCTGTGCAAAGGTGAGAATAATTTTGGGAACAAGTTTTGTTTTTTTCATGGCTTTAGTGAAGCATGAAGCTCAGACCTGCTCCTTTCTGAGGGCTCTGGAAATATCCTGGAGACAGCACTGAAATTGCAAGCCCTCTCCATTCCCACCCCTTCCCTCCTCTCTGGACACCTCCAGGTTCTGGTCACATTCACTGAATGGGTTCTCTGTGTTCTGTACCCTCTTTTGAATTCACAGGACAATCCATCCTCATTGCTCATCTGGGGCATCCTCAGAGCAGGGGAATTGTCCTCCCATCAGCCTGGCCAACTGCTGACCTGTATTCTGGCTCCACTTCACAAATCCCTGGGGAGGGCTCTCC
The DNA here is from genome assembly GCF_902686445.1 of Sciurus carolinensis. NCBI lineage: Eukaryota > Metazoa > Chordata > Mammalia > Rodentia > Sciuridae > Sciurus > Sciurus carolinensis. Next base: position 1,950,168 of record NC_062225.1, read on the forward strand.
TTATTGGGATGATGTTAATACAAGTCACAGAAGTAAACAGAAAACCTTCCTGAACTTCCTTTTGGGGAGACAGAGCCAATGTGCAGAACCCAGCAACCCCGTTTCGTGTATGCATTGCAGAATCCTAAGTCTCAGTGGCCCCCACAAGACAGGATCACTGCTCCTGTCCCAGGGCTTCAGGATCAGGTTCCCAAGATTGTTATTGTCCATTGTATTTGCTCTAGTGACAGGACTGTGGAGCATCAACATGCAGGATTTGTAGCAAGGGGTCCCAAAATCTTGACAATGGATCTTTTATCTTCAGTTCATGAAGCTGTTCCTCTTCACTAGGTGAGATTCTGTAGGAAACTCAAGTGATCTCTGCGCTCAAGAAACTGCCCAAGTGCTGAAGGACAAAGGATCAAAAGTTCATCAGAAAATTAAAACACATGGGGGACTCAAGGCAGTTGACATCTAGGAGGTGTGACCCACCTGAGATCCCAAATATGTGGTAATGGAAAAGAGAACAGAAGGGAACCTGAACACCACTGTCACCTCAACTCCACCTCATTCTCCACAGACCTCATAATCTTTCCTCATGAGTAACTTTTGCACTGAATGAGTAAATTCTTCCCCTAGAGAAAAATTGTCAAGGACACTATATGTAAATATATTGAAAAGAAAGGGGAAGTCATCTGCAACAACCCTTCACTTTGTGAGAAGTGTTAGTTGGTGACGATGACAATGTCAGGCATTGATCTGGGTTCAGCTGTGCTGGGGAGGGACAGGCTTCATGATATTGGTCAGTCAACTGATGGGCCTACCACATGGTGAAGATTCTGGGTACAGTTGTCTGAGTCTTGCTGACTCCTCCCCTTCAGGGGAAGAACAAGGGATTTCTCCTTGCTCCTCCAAACCCTGGCCAGGTTCTCTGAAGTGCTGAGATAGCACCCTCCATGCTGGGTGAGCTACACCAACCCACTGACCAGCTGACTGGGAAGCCTGTCTGTGTTGAGTGGTCTGAGCAGGACTCTCTGCAGCAGGCTTGTGCTGTGACTCAAGGAGCCCTGTTGTGTGGCCATGTGGCCCAGCTCATTGCTAGGGGATGAAATGTGGTGTAAGATGAGAACAGTGTGTGCCTCGGACGAGTCCCCAGTAGTCACAGCACAGACCTGTATAGGCTAGAGAAGAGCTGGCCACCCACAGGAAACCAAAAGAAAGAAGCAAATTCTGGTTCTTCATAAAACAGCCCCAGGCATCACTGAGCCCTGGCACCATTTCCTGGGCCCTGAGTAGCTGAGTGACTGAGCGGACATCACACACAGTGAGGGCTGGACTCAACATGGGGCAGCAGCAGCTGGCTCAGCACTGCCTAGAGTCAAGATGGGAGCAGTATTTGGGACTGGACTTGAGAAGACTCAGAGGATCCACTCAACACACACACTGTTTACCAGGCTCCCCAGAGCCCTACCTTTCTCTCCCGGAACATCTATATCAGTTTACTCCTGTGACCTCATTGATTTTAACCATATGTTAATGACAAAGGGAAAAAGCTGGACTTCCCTAAAATGGCACAAAGAAGATATACTGCCTTCAGGGTTCAGCCACAGTAATGGGTGGAACTGACGTATTTCTTGAGGTTAGCAGATATCTGAGCAGAGCATATGGTCATAAACTTACTGTGGACAGAGGAGTGATCTGAGCCAAAGATCTGCGTGTAATATTCTGGGGTCTGCTGGGACACTGGAGAGTGTGCCCTCCCCCCAAGAGGAGGAACACTTCCCAGCTGCAGAGACCACAGCTCTCGCTGACATAACCTGCCAGCAGAAGCTGAGAAACTCCAGTTTTAAAACCTCCATGATGATGGTCTTCTGCTCCTTACTAGATGACTCAGAGAAGTTTGCCTGGGAGTGTAGCAGAACTGAGGAAAGCTGATGGACACATGTCAAAAGCAGATGAGAACATTCCAACAGGGGAGGGAAGGGAAGACTGAACAATCAGAGAATGAATAGGTAACACTACTGTAAGTACTACCCAGGCAAAGCACTGCACAGAGGAGGAGCCAGCATTTGCTGTGGAGTGCCTGGGAAGGAGGAGGGTTTGAGGGTAGACCAGTGCAGTGAGCTGCTTTTATTTTCTTGTTGTTTTGCTTCATTTGTGTTGTTGTTTTTACCAGGGATTTATCCCAGCTCACTTAACCACTGCGCAGCACCCCAGGATATTTTCTGTCTTACTTGCTGCAAGTAATAATCCCAAGTTATTTTCACATTATTGGGCTGACTAATAATTTGGGTCTCTGGTGTTCTGAGGAGCTCCTGTGCTAGTGGAGGAATCCTCAGGCTCCACCTTCTGTCATAGAAGCTATGTCTTCCTGGGAGCACCAGGCCTTTGCATGAACAGATCCCAGGCTTTGAAAGCTGTAACTTAGAATCTGATTCAATGTATTTCAGAAAATGCCACCTTGAATGGTGGAGTGGCTTCTACATTGTGGTAGGAATCCAAACTGAGAGAGTTGGACTCCTCACCTAGAGTTACAGAGTCACTCACTAAATCTGGAGGACATTGTCAAGTCAAACTTGTTGGGGATGAGAAGGAAGGAGGGTGAGGGAGCTGAGGAGTCCCCATGGTCCCTTCTACAAAGTCTCCCAGTGACCTCAGAGCCTGGTGCCTCTGAGAAGTGCTCTCAGCAGGTGGAAGCAGCAGAAGGAGCAGGTGGGGTAGCCCAGCCTCACACTCCTGCTTCCCTGGGAGGTTTGTGTCATGGCCTGTATCACTGTGGGAGGGGAATGGTATGCTGTAGACAATAATAAGTGGCCACATCTTCCGGCTTCAGGCTGCTGATAGTGAGAGTGAAATCCGTTTTCTGATCCGCTGCCACTGAACCTCAAGGGAACCCCAGATTGCAAATTGGATGCATGATAGATCAGGAGCTTCACAGCTTGCCCTAGTTTCTGCTGATACCTGGCTAACCAAATGCCAATGCTCTGACTTAACCGGCAGGTGATGGTGACTCTGTCTCCTGGAGATGTTGACAGGTAGGATGGTTACTGAGTCATTGTGATGACACATATTGATCCTGATATTGGAAACATAAGCATAAAGATTTTTATAGTTAATCATGGTACAAGATGACTTCCCTGATCATCCAGGCAGCACTGACCACACTTGGCTCAGTGTAGCCCCATGTTTGTCCCAAATTACATGAGAAGCAGAGCAGGAGGAGCCCCAGGAGCAGAGCAGGGACCCTCATGTCCATGCTGTATCCTTATGGGACTGACTCCTACACAGAGTGTGAGCAGCCTATTAAGAAGTCCTCAAGGCAGTGGGCTGTGCTATGGGCACATGCAAATCAGCACTGCTGGGCAGGCCAGGCACAGCTGCAGGGTGACTCCTCTTACTCCATCAGCACTGGCCAAGTATCCCCAATGATCTCAGGTCACATCAGGACAGCACACTCTATTATGCAGAGAGCTCATTTCTCCCTTGGGTCATTTTGTAACAAAAGGTATTTTAGAGACTATTTTCAAAATGAGAAATGCACAGAGAGGATCCCATGGATTTTGTATTTCATTGCTGTTTTAGGTAGAGGAGGAGCATTTTCTTTTCATTGAGAACACATACTGCAGTCTTAGAGGGCATCTGCTCAAGCCTTAACTTACTCCAAAATGACCCTGATTGGAAATAACTCCGTGTTGTCCTTGCATATTTGTGACTGTGAAGTGGTTTCTTCTTTTTAAATAAGTAAGATACTTTTTCAGAAGTATGTTGAGAGCATCAATAGCCATTTGAAATAGTTGTCAGTCAATGTGATTGACAGTAGAAAGTCCAGCAGATGCATGAGCATGACCTAGATGAGTGTGTCACTTGAATTCAGTGTCACCACCTGCAGGTGCAGGTCTCTTTCATGCACAGGGGCTACTGCAGCTCATCCTTGACATGTCCTCTCCCCTGCTCTGCCACTTTTTTCTCTTTGGCATCAATTTCCAGAGTTTACCAGCTTGAAGACCTGGTTAGTGAGGACAGGCCTGTCACTCATGATAGCCACTGTTACTCAGTGCATTTCCCTGACCTGCTCCACAAATGCCCCTTCCGCATTTACCCTGCGCAGTTACTGGGCAGCTCACCATTCCCAGGCTCCAATTCCCTCTAGGTTTCTCCAGGAGAGAGCCTCAGCCTCCTGTGCTGCCAGTACTGATGTGCATGGAGGAGCACCTTGAAGCAGGCGGACTTGGGCACACATGTGAACAGCTCCTACGATATCTCTGTGCCTTTCTTTGAATGTGCATCCTAGTGCAGCAGCAGGGAGGTGGAGCCAGCTGTGCCTTCAGCATCGTCACCCTGGCAGCAGGGGACCAGGGCTCTCAGGACTGAATACAGGCTGAGTTACTGACCACAGTCCTGCAGGCTGTGCACACATCTCCTCCTTTTCCAGAGAGCTGAATTTGAGGGAACCTTGCTGGCAAGCAGCCTAGGCAGAGCCCAATCCAGAGAGATCTGCTCAAGTTTGTATGTATATCCATTCTTCTGGCTTACTGCCAGTCCCTGCTGGCCCCTGTCCCTTCCCCTCCACTGCAATTGTGCTGGCTCCCCAGGCACTCCTGTGCCCACTCTATCTCTGAGGCTGGGGAAGCAGGTCTGCTGCACACCAGGAAGACACAGGACCTGGGCTGAGTGTCCCCAGGGCAGCCCCGGTGGGCCATGGCAGGAAAGTCACACAGCCCAGTTCCTAAGCTCAGCTGGAGTCACCAGGGAAACTTTCTCAGTTTCCACATGATCTTGAGCTGCCCCCATCCTCAGTTGCAGTGCAGGTTGAGAAGCACAGACTGCACATGACCCCTGGTCCTGGGACACAGCCTGAGGAGGAAAGAGATCCTCTTCCTGCAGGGCATTCCTGAGTTCTCAGCATCCCTCCTATGTTGATGGGCATGGATAGTAAGAAAATTCCAGAAGCATTCACTTTCTTTGACCAATGTCTCTAAGACAGTATTTAATCAATGATTCTTTTACTTGATCAGAAGACCAGGGAAGGCTCTATCATATACCTATGCACATATGGTCCAGGGTGGATGGAGAGTAAAGGAGAAGGGGAAGGAGGGGAATGGGAAGGAATAGGCCAAGGGAACAGAGGGACATAACCTGAAATCAACTTTCATGCACATATGAGTTTGTCAGAATGAATGACTTCTATGTATAAAGTTAAACCTCTAATAACAGTAACGAGGAATGTAAACTGCAGAAGGGCATGCCCACACCCTGTTAGGCCAAGCAAGTCTCAAATGCACTGAGATTTCAGACCCTGGAGCAGATGCCTCAGCTCCAGGGGGGATCCCTGGCAATGTTTGCTGATCACTAATGCCTTGAAGTATAAGGTCAACCACAAGGAAGGTAAGAAAGAGCAACATGCATCCCCTTCTCACTCTAGGTGTGACTAGCAGGGAAGATATCCAAAGATGAGTGAGAACACCTTAGACAGAAGCCTTGGGAGCAGGCTGGTCTCTGGTGCTGCCCATGGACCAGCTCCTTTCAGAAGAGAGGGGTACAGAGGAAGAGCTTGGGAAGCAGAAGGAAAGTCTTCCTGGGTGTTCAGAGGAAGCCTAATAGGAAACCAACATTCTCCTCCCTGCACACAGCTCAGCAGAATGGGGAGAGACAGTGGGAGGAGAAAAGGCTTCTTACAGATCCTGCCTGCTCCCACCTGGAGCTTGGCTCTTTTTACAAACAGGGGTGACCCCTCATCCCCATCTTCCGACACATCCCACGTGTGACCTCCTCATCCCACTGCCCTGAACATCAGCTGCCTATCATCTTCCATGTGGTGGTGGCCATCATCTCCCCAGGTCACCCATCTTCTTCCCCTTCCATGGTTCCTTGGTAAATGACCCTGACTCTGGGAAACCTAAGGCAGTGGCCACAGGACTTAGGTCTGAGTTCTTCCTTTCTAGGCCTCTACCCTTCCGTAGGACTCAGTGACCTGCTCAGTGCTGAGAATCCACCATCCTGCTGCCCTCCCAGGACACCTGCAGTAAATGTCCTGAAACTGTTCTATGTGAGTCCTCCAATGCCACCTCTGATAGGAGCCCTGGACCAGCCCACATCTTCTCCTCAGAACCATTGAGCCTGGAGGGGAAGTGAACACAGACCTTGGTGTTGGGGAGATGCTTGTAGCCCCAGAGTCTATTTCCTCTCCATTTCTTTGTGTCTCAAAAGTGCAATTATTTTGACTTTCTTTAGCAAGTCACTCCTTGGAGGGGGGATGTATTAAAGACAGGAAGAATCTATTTAACTTTTGGAATATAAAAAGTAAAATGAATTAAAAGAGAGTATATTAATAAACCTTTCAATTTGGTTGCATTTCTCTTGATTTTGGCAATGTGTGAACAAGACACCACGGAGGACATAATTTACCTTGATTCCCAGTTCCTCATGACTCTTCAGACAAAACTGTGCAAAACTCACAGAAATCCACGATAACATCTATCTTCCCCTCACAGGCAGGTCTAGGCCTGTTCAGAAATTTTCTTTTAAGTTTCTTTTCTGGGGGAGCTGGAGAGTTACAGAAGCAAACAAAAGAAATTTTAGCAATGTCTTAGACCACGACGAGACGTCAGAAGGTTGGAATATTTAGTTTGGTGCATCAGCTCATGACAGCAGTAAGACCTCAGATGCTTTCTTTGTATCTGTTTCCTTCACCACATTGACTTTAAGTTTTGAGCTTATGGCCTCATGCTGTTGAGAGGACTGCAGCAACTCTCAGTATCATGTTCTATCCCACTGTTCCAGGATGATTTAATTGCAAAGCTGTTCACCCTCCCTCTTTATATAAGCAACCAAACTCCAGCACAAAAATATTCCCACACTTGTCACCTCATATATCTCATGTTTTAGTTCATCCCTTGTGTCCCCTAATCCTTGCTCGTATTCTGGCATAAGAGAAGTTCCTCTGTTTTTTCCCATCGACAGAAGCACAGACTTGGTGCTCAATAAACCAGAGACCTAGCTCTGGCTTATTCACAGGTGTTAAGAGATTTGCCACATATTTAATTTCAGGATGCATCTAAGTTGCATGAGGAGTAGAGATCCCAAGCTGCATGAGTCTGGGGGAATTAGGACCAGTCAGGCATTGAGATGACAGGAAACCCAGATTGTAATTATCTGAATGGCAATGGTGGCTTCACCAAGTAGGGAAAAGTGGCCTTGGCACTTAGGGCCAGTACAGATATTTCTAGCACTGGGCACGTAGGAGATGCTGCAGCAGGGGCTCAAAAGGCTGATCTCAGGTAGGTGCTGCCATAGAGTTACAGGCTGTGGCCCTGGGCTATGATGATGCTGCTGTCCTGGGCAATGGGGCTGACAACCTGGGCAGGCAGAGGCCCTGCCCTAAGTCTGCCATACAGGGGATCCAGAGAAGGAAGGTTTTAACACCCTGGTGGCTGAGCAAGGATGATAGCCCAGAGCTAGGGGGAGAGTCAGAAAGACCAGAAGCTCAGTGCTGGACCTGGTTCTGTGGGGTAACTGTGCTCAGTGCCTTGATCACTGTTCCTGGGAAGTCCAGAACAGAGTAACAACAAAAATTATCTGCCCCAGTGTCTCACCTTGCATCCCAGTGTCTGATCTTGCATATAGTATATACAAATTTATACACTATATGAAAACTCTGTGCTTGCATTAATTTAAGTAAAACAATAACAATGAATTATCATTTTAATTGTACAGCACATCATTTTCAATTTTGGCAAATTGACATAACATGAAGCTCCCACATGGTGCTTCCCCCAGGTGCCCTGTCCCTGCTTTAGACTCTGAGCAGCATGGGGCTGGGGTCCAAACTGGAGCATGTGGAATAACCACATTTTGCTGAGGACTCTGGGGACTGCACTGAAGCTGCAACTTCTCTTCCCTCCCTCCTTTCCCTCCTGTATGTGACACCTCTAGTGTGACCACTTATAAAAAGTGTGTTCTTTCAGATTGACTTTGATTTTAAAACTATCTATATATTAGGTTAATCAACTAATGATTTAGCTTTTGATTTGAGCTATGTTATGCTTTGAATATGAGGTGTCCCCAAAAAGCTCACATGTGAGACATTGCTTTCTGGTTCAGAGGAGAAATGATTGGGTTGTAAGAATGTTAACACAGTCAGTGATTTAATCCCTGGTAGGGATCAACTGAGTGCTAACTGAAGTGGTAGGATGTGGCTGGAGGGAATTGGAAATGCAGCATGGCTTTGGGGTATATATCTTATATCTAGAGTGTGAAGACTCTCTCTCTGCTTTCTGATGATGTGAGCTGCTTCACTCTGCCACATTCTTCCTCCCTGATGTTCAGCTTCACCTTCAATCCTGATGAATAAAATCAACTGTCTATGGATTGCAACTTCTGAAGCCTTGAGACCTCGAATAAACTCTTCCTCCTCTACAGTTATTAAAAAAAAAAAAGCTGACTAAAAAAGAAATTGGTGCCAGGAGTGGGGTCATTGCTGTGACTAACCTGACCAGGTGGTTCTTAAGTGTTTGGAGCATTTTGGAATTAGTGGGAGGAATTTTGAGATGCTTAAAAGTGCAAGCTGGAAATGCTTTAGAGTGTTGTGATTTGAGATTAATGGCTGATTCTTATGGGCCTTCAGAAGACAAGAATTTCAATAGGGCTGTGGTCAGTGTATACAGGTCTCCTTCAGAGAAGGAATACTCTATGGGATGTTGGAGTAGAGGCCATTCATATTATGTTCTGACTGAGAAGTTTTCTGCATTTTGTCCATGTCCTGAGACTTTCTGTAAGGTTGATTTTAAAACTACAATTTTTTGGTTTCTTTGGTGATATTTGTGACTTAGCCTTTTTCTGACTTTTCAAAGTCTAGGTGTCATTCTGAATGTTTATGGTACTCTATCACCAAGGTGATATGTATTTGACTTAGGGCACTGTAAACAAATATAAGATGAGTGCACTCTTCTACCCTTTCCTAGCTCTTGTAAGACCACTGGATAAATAAACACATATGTAAATATATTTGTTGGAATAAATTTTCTTAGTTATTTCTCAGGAATTACCTAGTGAATTGATGTTGCAAACAATTCTTAACACAGAATGAAAATGCGATGCCAATAAAATAGATTCATATTTGCTTCTCTTCTCACTACACTACATCCCCTAACTCGGAAACAGGATGCCTTCTCCCTCCTTTTGCTCCATTGTCACTACTATCTCCTTACTGTGCTGGACAGCACATGGACTATGCATCTGCACAGAGAAATGCTTACAGATTATCATTATCACACATGCCCCTAAGTTGTGCTCAAAGATGGGATGAAGTTGTAAAACTCTTTTATAATGATCTATTGTGGTTAAAGTCAGGATGGAGACTCACGATTTATTCTGCCATGTCATGTTCTGAAATAAAATGCAGTCCATTATGGAATTATGAAGAAACCGAGCAGCCACACCAGACAAGGGACATCTGGGCCTCCTGATTGTGACTAATGATGTGGAGGTGTCTGATCTGGTATAACACTTTGACCACATGTAATTAGATAAGTGTTGACAAAGAATTTTTTAAGATGCTGGAAAATTCCATATTTGTGGTGATCACTAGGGCAGGAATTCACTGTATACATCTACTAGGCCCTGGAAATGCAGCCAGTGTAACTAAGCTTCAATTTAACTTAAAACAGGCTGCTACAAATATTATTTTACACTCCCAAACTTTATTTCCTAGAATTATGTGAATGCATTTTCAGATTTAAACAAACATGGAATCAAAACAAAATAGCTGCATTATCAGTTGATTCAAATTAAAGGAAAATTTCTCAAAACTAAACTTCAGGCAGAATACTCACCGCAGTTGGAAACCTGAGTTTTCATTGTTTTTTAAAAATAGACCAGGTTTCTCTCTTGTCTTCTTTGCCTCATGCTGGTGAGGAATGAACCTAGTAGGAGCAGGGACCAGGGAGAAGGAAGGGAAACTGTATGCTGTGGCACTAGGGTCAGTGCCTGGGTGACCCCATGGAGCACAGCCACTCTATCAAGGCAACCTGCTCCTTCTGAACTTAGGTCAGAGACAGAGAAAGCTGCATATATGTATTTTACTGTTTTCCCTGGTTTAATATTAACAGGCAAATTGAACCTCCTCTGGGTCTCCTGGCATCTACATTCAGTTTTCTGGAACACCTCATTTTCCACAATGTTTTTTAGAGAGGTAAGCCCAGGAACAGTGAGCACTGTATGGTGTCTGTCCATGTGTCCACCACCTGGCTGTCCTTGACTCCTGTCCTCTCACAGCAGCTTCAGGGCCGTGGGTCTTCTCACACACCTGAGAACTGAAGGTGACTCTAGTGCTGAGTCCAATTTTTCTCCTTCTATGTGTTGTTCCCATGTTTTGTAACACAATTTAGACTCAGTAGTGGATTTACTGGTGATGTTGCATGACTCACTAAGTTTCTCCTGTTTCATAATTTGTAAATTCCAGTTTCCTAGTTTTCCATACACATTTCCTCAAGCAATTTAAAAACCTAATGGATGTGATGGTCCTGTTCCCCTAATGCCAATTCAATAATGAGGACATGGGATTGAGAAAAAGGAAAAAAATGAAAGATTTATTGCTTTACTAGCAAAGGAGAAACAGGGGACTCCTGTCCCAGAGACTGTGACTCTGCCCATCAGGAGGAACAGGGGGTTTTAAAGGAGCTCTTCAAAGCCACGTTCCATGTGTGCCCTGACAGGGTGTTCCAGGGCCCCCGATGGTGTGTTAACATTCACTTGTTAGTTTGGGAGATACTCACTTCCTAGATCCTCTGGCAGATATCTCCTTCCTGTGGAGCACAGATAGCTCAGGGTTATCTTGTTCCCTGTCCCTGGTTAGGGAGGAGGAGAGGGAGAAGAGGGAAAGGAAAACTTGTTCTTTTTAAGAATAAGCCACAGATCTGTATTCACAAGGTGAAGTGGACCACTGTTACACTGAGATCTCCTCCACAACCATGAGCAAATGAGGGAGGGCTCCTCTGAGCTGTCACTCAGGTCTGCCTGTCACTCCTCACTCTTCCTACTGCTCCTGCCATGCAGGGAAGCTGCAGAATAGGAGATTGATACATGGTGCTTGAACTGTAACCAAGGCACTCATGGTCCAGAACCCTCAACTGCCTCCTGTTCCCCTGAGTTCCCCACAACCTTCCTCTCACACAGACTATTACACAAACAACACTTGTGGCAGCTGGGCCATCCTAGCAGGGAGGTTTTTGTTCTGGGTTCCACTACTGTGTGAGGAGCATGAGTGTGTTCCATGCAGTAGTAGACTCCAGCATCCTCAGCCTCCACCCTGCTGATTTTCAGTGTGAAATCTGTCCCAGACCCACTGCCACTGAACTATTCTGGGTCCCCAGGGGCCCTGTTGGAAACTTTGTAGATCAGAAGCTTTGGAGACTGTCCTGGCCTCTGCAGGTACCAATGCAAATAGGTGTCTCCATTATTATGTAAGAGGCTCTGACTGGACCTGCAGGAGATGGAGGCTGAATTCCAAGGGGTAATGTGCTTGGAGAGAGGAGTCTGGGTCAGCACAACATCCCCACTGGATTCTGAAACAATGAGAGGCAAGTGCACGATTATGTACAATTATTGTGGGCAGTTTTCATGATGTTTGTTCTGTTATTTATTTCAAAATTTTCTGATTCATACCAAGAAAATATAAACCTCCAAGAAATAATTTGCTATTTTATATATAAGACACAATGTGTTCTTAATCATCATCCAAGATTTCCATTAGACCACAGGTCATTGTTGAGTGGATCCTCATTCTAATACCAAAGTATAAAATACCCTTGTCTGGAACACAGATTACTTACCTCTCCCACATGGGCAGAAAAGGCATGACAAACAATGGGACCCTTCCACCCCATTCTCCATTCCTAAATCCCTCTGTCCTCACCACAAATCCAGAGCACCAGAAGTCCCAGGAGCTGAGCAGAGCACAGCATTTTGGGAAATTGAGCTGAGGAGTCCTAGTAAGTCAAGGCAGGTTAGAGCTGAGCTTTTATTTCAGTTTTGTAAAAAGAGCCTCCCTTTGGGACAATATGCAAATCCCCTGGTGGGTGCAGTGGGGTGAGACAACCTGCTGAGTGAAGTGGAAAGAGACAGCAGGAGACAGACCCTCCTCTGTGAGCAATGTGACAGAAGCCATCCCTTGCTGGTACACAAGTATAGATTCAGGCAATCTATCTGCAAAATTTGGAAGAACAATCTGAAGGTGTCTGGTTAGATCATGGACACAAGGTTTTGGAGCTGCCACTCTAAGACAGCAAACCCCTGATGATGCATGAGTGTCTGGGATTAATATGAGAACAGGATGACTGTCCTGATTGTTTTGCTCCCAGATAGGGTGGAGAGGGACACAGCTCAAAACTCCTAGGGCCTGAAAGTCAGAGGTCTCCAGATGTAAAAGTGGTCTTTAGTCACATGAACATTGCCATCTGCATTACCAGTAAAGTGTTGGAGCATGTTAGATGCAGGTGTGGGAAGCTGCTTTCCAAGAGATCTGAAATCCACAAAAACAACTGCCAAGGTCAATATTCAATATATTTTCTTCATAATCTGAAGTTTTGTCTTCCAAGTGATGTAGTCTGTTGGTAATGCTTTCTACTGAGTTTTTAATTTGGTTTATTGTTTCCTTCACTTCAAGAATTTCTGTTTGATTTTCATTCATATTCTCTATCTCTTTATTGAAATCTTATTTTGCTGCCTGCATTTTTCTTTTAACTCGTTATTGATATGATCTTCTGTTGCCTGCATTTGCTTGCTTATATCATCCTTTATTTCTCTGATCACTTTATGTTCATTCTGAACTCCTTTTGTGACATTTCTTCTACCATGTTGTTGATGCAGTCTATTAACATAGCATCTTGGTTTTGGGGGGGGCACCTTCTTCCCTTTTATTTTTTTCATGTTGTCATGTATCTTCCCCTCTACCAGCAGATCCAAGGTATTACATTTACACCCTATAAATTTATAGTGTCCTTACAAGTTTCCAATACCTCACTGTTAAGGGGATAGATCAACATTAACAGCACCCTATGCAACCAATGTGCAGCCTTAAATAAAATAGCCCCTTTTAAGATGTTAACAGTATTGTTATAATCAACAGAGTTAATGTGTTCTATTATTTTCTACAGCATAAACCATAGGTTTGTAAGAAGGTCTACAATTTCTAATGGTGGACAAAGAGAGGATGGGGGAGGGGAGTTGGATGTGATGTTAATGAGGTAAGAAGTTATTATATAGAATTATGAGATCATAGGAAGAGTGAAAGCAGAATCAAAAGAAGCTATTAGCATGAGAAAAGGGAGAAAGAGACTCTGAGGAAACAAATAAGAGGAAAATAGAGCGAGAAAAAAATATTAAAAATTAAAATAAAAACAAATCTACAACAAAACTGTAATATCCTATTCAAACCTCCCAGTCTTCAGTAGTCTGATGTATGAAAGGTACATGATTTCAAACATGATAGAGATGAGAGAGTGGGAAACAAAAAAAAAAAAAAGAGAAAAAAAATGGAGGAAAAAAAAGACTTAAAAGAAAATTAAACAATTGTTTCTGTTGGAGTTCAATATCTTCTCTGCTTCCCTTCTCTGATAGGTGGGGTTGTCTGGATCTTGCTGGTAACTTCACCCTCAGGATGATGACAGTTATTGTTGTTGGATGATTAAACTTAGAGGCAGAACTCCTGGAGGCAGGGTACAGCAATTGACAATCCCTGTGGTAAACTTCACCTTATGATTCTCCTTTGGGTCCCATTCATGTGACACAGGAGTCTGAACTGAGAACCTTTCCTCACTGTGGACTCCAAAATTCCTGGTCTATAATTTTTATGGTTTGGATGTGTGGTGTTCCCCCAAAAGTTCACATGTGAGACAGTGCAGGTAGGTCCAGAGGAGAAATGACTGGATTATAAGAGTCTTAACCCAATCAGTGAATTAATCTCTGATAGGAATAATTAAAATGGTAGGATGTGAATCGAGGAGGTGGCAATGGGGTCATAGCTATGGGGGTTTATATATTTTGTGTCCAGAGAGTGAAGAGTCTCTCTCTCTCTCTCCTTCCTGATTATGTGAACTTGCTCTCCTCTGACACACTTTTCTGTCATGATATTCTACCTCACCTCTAGCTCCAAGGAATGGAGCTGACCTTCTACAGACTAAGACCCCTGAAACTGTGAGCCTTCAAATAATCTTTTCCTCCTTTAAAATTGCCCTCACACCCTTTTCCCACCCACTGACCCCTTCCAGGACTCTCTCCTGCCTCTGCAGCAAAATGGTGGATATTAGCACACCTAGCAGGGATACCTCAGATGTAACCAAGCCTGCAAAACCCTTGGTGAGAATCTTTCAGGTCTTGGCTGTTATCCCTGAATGTAAGCAGTCACATCCCAAGTTGGTGGCAGCAGCAGTGGCTAACATGTAGGCACTTTGATAATGAGCCTCTAGTCTCCAGCAGGTGTCCCTAAACGGAAGCTGCCCCAACTAAGATGGTGGTGGCAGTGGTGGTAGAGGAATAGCAATGCATTGGTAAATGGGGAGCCACAGTGTGAAGCCTTGTTTTTATTTTAGATAAGACATTGAGATTATAACAGAACATTTTCATACTAATTGTTTCTTCTTTCATGTTTTAAGTTCCAAGAATCTACAAAATATTTTATGAATTTTCTATAAGATAAATTGAAGAAACTCAGAAAACATGAGATAAATTAATACATTTCATCTGATTTGTCAATCAACTGATGTTTATTTTTTTCCCTTCCTTTTGTTTCCTAGTAAGAAAAACCAAAAGTTCAGTACAAGAAAAGTACAAAGAATTATTTTGTGTATAATTTTTGTCTTATCATACTAGAACAATACATTCAACAGCTGGAGAGTGACTCTCAGTCTTAAGGAAGCACAACTCATAGTAGTGAACTTCACTTCTACCTGTATTTCCTGTTCAGGAGCTAAGGACAATCCATAGTCAAAATGATTTTTAAAGTGTCAACTGTCCTCACCCTTCAGAAGGACCTATATATTTAAACTCATCAAAACAACTCTAAGCAAGAAAAGAATGAAGAATCAGCAATAGATATAAAATACCATATATATATATATATATATATATATATATGGTATATATATATGTGTGTGTGTGTGTGTGTGTGTGAAAAATAATTAAAACCTGAAAATATCAAACTCCTAGAGGAAGCATCAGGGAAATATCCTCATGTTGGCATTAGGAATACTTGTTTTTTATGTCATGTCAAAAGCTAAAGCAACAAAAGCAAAAATAACCAAAAGGGACAGCAACAATCTAAGAAGCTTCTACACAGAAAATGAATTATAATGTAAGAAATACTTGTAGACCATAAAACTAAGAATGGGTTAATACCTCAGATAAATAATAAACTAACACAACAGGCAACAATAAAGCAAAACAAAGCAACAAGCAACTGAAAATTATGAAAATGTCCTTAATAAGATTTTTCACATAATGGGGGGTGGGAGGGGTTAGTGTTAGGTTTAGAGTTAGGGTTAGGGAGGGGGGCAAGAATGGAGGAAGTAAGGACTGTATAGAGGGAAAAGAGGTGTGGGAGGGGTGGGGGGAAGGGAAAAATAACAGAAAGAATCAAACAACATTACCATTTGTAAATTTCTGATTACACAAATGGTATGCCTTTACACCATGTACAAACAGAGAAACAACATGTATCCCATTTGTTTACAATTAAAAAAAAGATTTTTCAAGATAATATACTTTTGAAACATGTATCAATTAAGCGAGTTAAAAATTAAAGCATCCCATCTACACAGTAATGGCATAAACACAGACACACAGCTGAATGATATAGGGTCTATGAAAAAACTTCTCATTTAAGGTTAAATGATGGTTAGCAAGGGACACAATTCAATGGAGAGAGGAAAAGCTTTTCAGCAAATTGTGCAGACAAAATCAGGTATCCATAAACACATGAATTAACTTGAATATTTAACTTGATCCATGTATAAACCACAACTCAAAATCATACCAAAAAAAATCGTAGACCTAAGGGTAAGAATCAAAATTGAATAAGAAAACACAAGGAAAAGTTTCACGACATTGAATTTGACAATTATTTCTTGGATATGACACTAAAAACAGTGTCAATAACAGGAAAAAAAAGCACTAAATTAAAAGCATTGTTTCAAAAATTATCAAAAACTCTTATCAACAGAATGAAAAAGCAACCCAATGGATGGGACAAAGTATTTGCTAGTCACATACATGAAATTCCTAATTCTTTTTATTCCTTTTGATTGATTTCCCCACAGTATTCTCAATAGCCTCTCTGTGTGTCAATTTCATAGATGGTAGGATTTTCACAATTCTACCAAGTCGTGGACTTTTTAATACTTTTTCTTTTATTTTGTATTTCACCTCAGTCTGATAGGCCTCTAGCTTTCTGCTTCAGCTCACTACACAGCCTTCATTGATTTAGAGCATCTGTGGAGCTTTCTCCAGTAGACACTTCAAAACATTGCTTATGTCTTGTTATAGTCTGTTATATTTGTACATAGCTACTTCTTAATATGTTGGAATACAGTTTAACTGAAGTGTTTCTCCATTTCCTTAGTTTTCATGTTTTTTAACATTTTTATGGGTAAATTTTATGTTTTTTTTTTTAAAGAAAATAAGTCCATGAATAAGTGACTTTTAGTAGAGTTTCATATAACATGTAAGGTCATATATTTGGTCTTTAAAAATAGGAAAAGCACACTGTATAAATAGAAGAAATATGAATTGTAAGAATAAGCATTTTTTTCTGGTATATTCACTCTTCAGATCAAGATAAAGAGCTCTACAAACTCCCTTCATACATCTTCCAAGTCAACACTTGTCTTTAACTTCTAGCAAGGTGACTGTTACTCTTCAGTCCACCATAATAGTTTTCTTGTTCCTGGATTGGAAATTCACGTACATTGAAGGAAGCATGCTTTTGTTTCCAGCAGCTTTCCCTATCATTCAGTTTGAGACACATTGGATTCACGGTGGATAACAGTAAATGTTCTCAATATCATTCAGCATTTCTTCTGTGGATATACCACAATTCTTACATCTGTAGTTGATAAGTTAGATTGTATCCAACATTTGGCTATTAAGCTATATCTTTTATGCACATTCACCTACATATCCTGTAGTGGACATACTTCAATTGTATATCTTGGTTAAAAGCCTTGAAATTAACTGATGCTCTTAGAAAACAGGCATTTGAATCCCTTTCATGATATTGTTTTTCAATTTACACATCCACACGCAATTTTAGAGCACATCAGATTGAAATCCCCACAAAATTATATGTTGTGTGCTGTACATTCAAGTACTGTTGAACTTTTATTATATTACATTGGTAATTACACATTTCACTTAAAACAGATTTTCTTGTCCTATTACCTAACATCACAAGAACTATGCTTGTTTTATGAAACTACTAGGTCCTTTAATGCCATTCACATAGCGCCTTTTTGTTAATGTCTCACACATTTTTCTTAAGTATGCATCTCAACTTCTTGATATTTCTCTGGCTATTACATGCAGCCAAGGATAATCTTCATTTATACATGTTTCCTCTTGCCAGTGCTGTGCTCTCATATACCTTCATGTTTCTGTCCAGGATAACATTCTGTCAGCAGAACTATATTTGGATTTTTTTTACACCCTACTGCTGATTACTAATTATTTTGGTTTTTTAAACATATGTTTGAATATTCTTTCTGCTTAATTTTCTCTTCTCTCTCTTTCTGTAAGACTACATATTCTTAAATTAACTATTCAGATGATTTGTTTCTAATTAAAAGATTGCACATTCTCATCTTCTACATATACTTTACCACTCAGTTTTTAGCTTTAAAAAGTTACTCTTAAATTCCAGATTCTTTCCCAGTAACATACAGTCCATTGCTTTATTCAAGGAGTCATACAACACAACAGTTGAGGGAGCAAAGGCTTAGGCAGCCAAGAACAAGCAGAGTGTTGCAAAACAATGGTTAACTCCATCTTTCCATCTTTTCCTTTTGATTAAAAAAAATACTTAATGGTTCTTAAAATGGCATTTCTGCACACCTTCTCATTGCCTATGTAGTTTATGGAATAATACCACATGCAGTGGCAGAACATCTAGGAGTAAAACCAGAAATCACGAGGGAAAGAGCATTAACAGTTGAGCTCCGGAAGCCAGCGGTGCAGGGTGGCCCCACCCAGGAGGTTCCCAGCAGGGTTGGGGCTCAGGAGAAGCAGTGTCCATGAAGGCCTGGATGCTTTTCTCCTGCAGCTGCTGGTACATCTGACTCTCTTCTCCTACACCTGCTGGATGCACTGGCAGAGCCACAGGTAGGGAAGCCCAGGCGGCCTCCTGGCGGGTGCCCTGGACGTCCACGTGGCCCATGCGGATGAGGGCAGCTGTCCTGCTGTCTGGAATTCATATCCTCCACCCTGGTTGGATCTTCCAAGTGAGGCTCTGATGAGACAGTCTGCCACCTCTCTGGTCCAGTCTGAATCTCCTGGTCCTGCCCAACACGTGTAAATGCCGCCCTGCCTGCAGCGGGGTCCTTCCCAGTAACCTCTGGTCAGCGGGTCACGGGGCATTCTGACATCACAGACACTGGTCCCTGGGTCGCGGGGCATTCTGACGTCACAGACACTGGGCTGCCACTGACATGAGCTCCATGCACTTCCTGTTCTGAAGGAGCGACCCCCAGTTCCCCCGACGGAGGCTGCGCCTCCAGCTAGGGTTCTGGTAGCTCCAGCGCAGCCGCCACCTGGGGCCCAGCTGTTCCCACTCCAGCGGACTTCAGCCTGAGCAAGATGGCGGTGTCCGGAAGTGGAAGGAGGGGAAGTGGGGAGGGTGCTGGCGGCACGTAGGGCGTGTCGATGTCACATGTCCTCCAGCGGCCCCGCCCCTCCTGTGGACTTCCGGGGCCATAATGCACCTGTCCTGACCCGGCAGCCTCGCTACTGCTCTGCTGTGAATCTCCGCAGAGTAACACACTGGAGGGTTCCCTGTGCTCACCGTGGGATTTATCATCTTGGAATGGGCGGCCATGGCCACACAGATGATCGCCTAATTCTGTAAATTTAAATCTTTTATTTCTACTATGGCATTAGCCCATCTCAGGTGTATGTGAAGTGAATGTGGATATATATTGCTTACCGCATTTTGGAAAGTAGTCATTTTCAACCGACTAGTTTGATAACAAAATGCTCACCATCATTTTTCCAGTTTTTCCTTCATTTCTAAGTTTGGGTAATCATGAATGTGCATTTATTGATTGATCTAGAGGTTAATTATGTGCATTTTAATAGCAAAGCCTGCATCTCTGTGGTAAAATTTAATTATAAAGGAACACGACTAATAATAATAAACCCATTTGAACAAAAGTGGAAATAAAATCAAAACATTGAAAAGTGAGTTTATAATGAACTCAGAGTGCTGTGGATGAAGTCAAGAGCAGATGACCTCAGTTGCATAGAATACTTGAGTCAATGTTCTCTGGCCATTTTCATCCCATTGAATTCTCCAAATTTGTGTTCATTGAAATTCTGGCTTTCACTCAAGAAGAAGGACTCCCTATGGAGTAAGAATGCAGCTGAACTTTGGAAGTTGAATGGACCTACTTACAACATTGGGAATGAGCTGAACCTTAACACCAGACTAGGTTTTTCATTGGATCATTGGTTGGTGTCTGAACTGGGAAATATGATTGAGTAGCTAGGATATAAATGGAGAGCAAACCTGCAACATTATTGCACCACCACCATCACACCCCAAAATGCTACACTTGACTATCCTTCATGTATGTCTGATACATGGTACTTGGTCTCCCAATACACCTCCTGCTGATCTTCCCAGCCCCAGATTTTCGTGATGGTCCTGTTCTTCTTAACTACATGGTCTCTCCTGAATGAAGATCCTCTCCTAAATGATACAGGTATATAATTGGGCAGAATCTAACTTTGAAATATTGCCTGTGCTCTATTGGGTTAATTTGGGATGTACAACATGACCTAAGGCATATTTGAACAGGAAGTTCACTAACCATTGTGGCATTATGGACCTGGAGTTCTGCATGATGTCCTAATTCTTCATAAGCTTGCAACCAAATGTGGCCCTAACCTGGAAATCCAAGCAATGGTCCCTTCAAGTCTGTTATTCTTCCCAAGCCATACCTCTCAGGTTCTGTCCATTTGGTTCATAGATCTGTTTCAGCCCCAAGAGCATTTCCTGCCCAATATGTGAGCCACCGGTGTGGTGTTGTGTCAACAGCTGACTACTCCTGTGTGCCCTTCATGTCCACATTTACTACTCTCTGCCCCAGATCTGCGGATTCTTATTTTTATTGGAGGAGGGATCCATGTTTGTGTTATTCTTGTTATTTTTATCCTCTCTAACTTCCCCATGCTTTTTTGTTTATTTTCATAATCCAACTTTGCAATTTAAATAAGGTCCCTTTTTCTTGCAACATGCTCTGATTGAACTTCTAAACCATGTAGACACTTGACCTGTTCTTTGAGTAATTTCCCATACCATGTAGGTATTTGAAAACCTCAAAACTGAATAGTCTTCTCAACTATTTTCTTTATAACAGTAATATTCAGTGGTACACCTCCCCCATACTGGATAAGGGTATGTGCTAGAAATAGTGGAAGTAGGAAGAGTAGGTAGGAGAGAGAAACACTGTCTACATAACCCAAATATTTTTCCTGCTGCATGTATGCTATCAACTGACCAACCAAAACAAAACCACAGTGGAAAAAGAAACATATTAAAAAATGCATGAGTTCTGTATTGCCACAAGCCATCCTCAGCCTCAATTGTGTGACTGTGACCATAGATGTATGTAATCACTGCCTGTGTGCAGGTCAGGAAGATTAAGATGAGCTATGAGTCAGGTCTCTTGTCCCCTGTGCCTAGCTGTTCCAAGGGCAACTTTACACTCTTCATTCTGCTGCTGCTTAGGTCAGAGAATGAATGCAGGAGTGGCGAGTCTAGCCAAGACACTCCTTGTGCAGAGGCATCAGTTGTGACCTAGTCTCCTGGTCCTCTTACCTCTTCTTCTCACACAGAGAATATATTGTGCTTCTATGGAGTGAGCAGAGGGGGCAGCTGGTCTACCTCAAGCAGTGTGGTTTTTGTTCAGAGATGTACCACTGTGAGAGGAAGTTGTAAGCCTTCATGGCAGTAATGCACTCCAGCATCCTCAGCCTCCACCCTGCTGATTTTCAGTGTGAAGTCTGTCCCTGATCCACTGCCAGGAGAACCTGTCTGGGACCCCAGAGGCCCTGTTGGAAGCCTTATAGATCAGAAGCCTTGGAGACTGGCCTGGTCTCTGCAGGTACCAACTGAAATAGCTCTTGCCATCACTGTAGAGGAGGCTCTGACAGGACCTGCAGGAGATGGAGGCTGGCTCTCCAGGAGTGATGGGCAGGGAGAGAGGAATCTGGGTCATCACAGTATCCCCATTGTAACCTGTAATTGTGACAAAAGCACATGGTTATATACAAATGTTTTAATTTTGTTTTTTTTCTCTTTTTTTCTTTTGTCATGTATTTCTGGCTAAACATTTTTTATGGCTTTGGTTCATATTGTAAAAATATTTGTAAAAAAAAAAAACAAATAGTTGCAAAGCATAAAAAGTCTTCTGGAAATCTATGTTATCTCCCTACATCAGTGTCAGTGTCTTCACCTGATCACAGGTCTTTGCTTATTCTGGATTCTTCCTCTTCCTCACAGATTTAATCAGCACATGCACTGCTGGGGGACAGGAACTGCACATTGCCCACTTTTACAGAGGATGCCTGGTCAGCAGTGGTCCTCAGAGTCACCCTCCCTCCCCATTTTCCTTCCTTGTGCCCTTACCTGGGATCCAGAGCATCAGCAACCCCAGGAGATGAACAGGGCACCTCATTTTCTGAAGTTCAAGTGAGTAGTCCTGATCAGTCAAGGAAAGACTAGAGCTGAGCTTTTATCTCAGACTTGCAGAGAGGTCCTCCCAAGGGAGCAGTATGCCAAATCCCCTGGTGATTTCAGTAGAGGGAAGAGAAAATAAAAGGCTGTGGCTCTCTCTTGTGAGGATATGACATCAAATGTTTCTTCTGTTTGGAGGAAACTCTGTATGAAGATCAAATGGTGCATGTGGTCTGCCCCACATCACAGCATCAGACCCAAGGACATGGGGTGTGCCTGCAGGTCACTGTAGCGTCAGGGGTTGGATAGAGCATGTGGGACCCTGCTTGCCCCCTCCCAGCTACTCTAGAGAAGCACACAGGGCGCACCCCTTCTGGTATTGTGCTTCCAGGCTTTATCCAGTAACAGCATAGACTGGAGCTAGACTCCTAGACAAATCTGAACAGAAAGGGGCTGGGGTTGTGGCTCAGTGTTAGAGGGTGTGGTGGCCATCCCCAGGGGCCTGTGGGTCCTGAGCCTCAGTGGGAGGGAGGACAGCACTTTGCAGCTGTCCTGGCCATGCCTGGTTCTGTTTGCACAGGACAGGTGCCCATGTTGTGACGGAGGCCTGCATGGCCTCCTCCAAGGCTCTGCATATCCCCACTGAGCTCAGCCTGATGTCCACCATTCTCTGGGCCCCTCAGCTTCTCCTGCTGCACCAAGAGCCTGAGCTCCCTGGGGTCTTGTGTTGTGGGCGGCTACCCCTGTAGGTCCTGGTGAATGTGCTGCTCACAAGAGGGTGGGCAGTAGCCCCAGCCACATATATAACACTGTGTGAGTAGGATCAGTAGAATCATGTCTGGACGTGAGACCACACTGTGAATGGGAAGAGGAACACGCTCTGAAGCTGTCTACGCATGGGTCACAAACCACGGGCCATATAGCATTTATTTCCATTTGATCTGTTTGGTTTAGGTAAAAATTTAATCAGACTCACCAGGGAATCCATTATCTTAGCATAAAAACATCCCTAATATAGTTTATTTCCTTGTCTGAAATTATCATTGTCTTATCTACTGCTTCAAATATGTTTTAATCCAGTCATAGCATGCCATGGTACAACTGGCATGCTCATTATCAATTCAGAAATCTTCTTAGGGCTCTATTTTAAACAGAATTGTTTAAAAGTTTTTATATTCTGTACCATTACTGCCAGAATGTACAAATCAGATTCACTTTAAGGTTCTGACCATATGTTCTGAACAAAATGCTTTTGTATCTTGTTTGGAAACACTTTTTAAGACAATGTAGCACTGTCCCAGGATAGGAGAGGTCTCTGGAGAAGGGTCTCAGGGGTTTACAGAGGAGTGGGGAGCTCACTTTGGGACCAGCAGGGATCTTGGCATTCATGATGGAAAGAATTTCAGCCTGAGCCAGACAAAGGCATAGACAGAGGTCTATTGAGGAGGGAGAGGCACATTCAAGGGAGGATTAGGACTCTATTGAGAGTGAGCCGCCCTGCCTTATTGGGGAGCAGTATTTACACCAGGCTTACCATGGGCAGCATGGAGGTGAAGCCACGGTGGAGCTGCACATTTCACCCTGGTGTCCCTGTGCTTGCCTGGCATCTCCCTCATTTCAAAAGGGCACAGCCAGGGTATGCGCCTGGAGATTTAGAACTGTTTTCTGAATCTCCATGGCTTGTGGACACTGCCCTTCAGATCCAGTGTTTCTCTGATTCAGGGTTCCCTACAGTCTAAACACCATCTGAAATTCTAAACCTCAAGGAAAAATAAGATATTTTCATGTCATTTTTGTATTTCCAGTGGTAGTTTGAAAAGTTCTATTTTTCAAATCTTCTAGTTTATGCTTTAAGAAAAACAAACAAACAAACATAGCACCCAATATTTTGAAATTTCAAGAACTCCATTTTTTGTATGACTCATAGGTAACTGACAAAGAGTTTTAGCACTAGAATTTTGTGTGTGATACTAATTTAGAAAACCCTATTCACTAGTAAAACACCAAGACTTTCCCTAGTTGACCCTGGCCAGCTACCCTGAGGAAATCCACTGTGGGAAGCCCTCTCTACTGTCTAGGAAGCAGGAATGAGGGTGAATAGGGGAAGAAGGCAGTGGAACCATGCTGAATGTATGTAAGAAAAATAAAACTCTAAATGCACCTATGAAAAAAGAGCCAGTATTTGGGGCAACAGCAACAAGTGTTGGAAGTACAGTGAACAAGTCAGTAAAAAAAAGAAAAGTGAACAAACAGTCTGTTCACAAAGTTGAAGTATAATGAGAACAGTAAGGAGAAAAGGTGAAATGGATAGAGAGGAAAACAGAACTGAAAGTCAGAACTAAGAATCAAACATTTCCTTACAAATTGTTTGGAGAACAAGGAAACACATGCATGTGTAGGGTAGGCCCCCAAAGACTGAAGGTAGGCTCCCTGGCTGAGACTTCTGGTGGACTGTTTTTAGTGTGTAGTCAAGATGATAAACACTGATTCAGCCTAGGTGCCCAAGGTCAGGAACACTTGCTGTGAGCATGTGCCTATGTGCCTGCTGATGTAACCAGGTGGTGTGTGCCTCTTTGTCTGGCCTGAATATGAAAAGAATCCTATGGAGTGGCTAAATGGAAATGCAGGAGCTGGGGCTGGGGAGGGGCTCTTGCCCCTCTGAATAGAGCATGTGACTGTCCCATGTGCATCTTGCATCCTCTTCCACTGCCAGGATCCTGAATCTGTTTGCCGGGTCCTAGTCTCAACACGACACCATGAATTCCTTTCTCATGTGTAGTAGCAGTGTCTGGTCTCTGAACGTGGTCCTGAATGGGTGCTTTCCTGTCCTGAAGATGTTATAAATTGACCATGTCATTACCTGCAGACTCTTGGTTGGAAAAGGAAAATCTGGGGTCCAATCACTGTCACTGCCAACATGGCAGAGGCACCAGCGAGATGCAGAGTTGAGCATGTGCTGTGGAGTGGGTGAGTAGCTGTTTTCTCCTGGTTGCAGGGGTTGCAGACTCTGTCACCAGTCTCTGTCTGGCAGGTTGTGCTGATAACGAAAATGGCCTCCCAAATAGAGGAGCAGAAAGTGGAGAAAGAGACTGAGCGAAAACTTCTTCCCCCACAGCATGATACCAGATGTTAAAAACCGAACTCAGGACTTCTGGTCTGTGGTGCAGAAGACGAGGAGCTTAGCAGTCACCCTGGGCCTCCAGTGCATGAATAGGTGAGCCACCTGGAGCATCAGCAGGTCTTCAACCTGTCAGAGAAGCAAGGTCACAGAGCAATTGCCACCTCTAGACTTGGAAAGACAGACGGGATGGTACACAACACACAACTCACAGGGCAGAATCCCTGAGCAGATACTGTGAGGATCAGTGCAGGACAAGC
Organism: Sciurus carolinensis; assembly: GCF_902686445.1. Classification (NCBI taxonomy): domain Eukaryota; kingdom Metazoa; phylum Chordata; class Mammalia; order Rodentia; family Sciuridae; genus Sciurus; species Sciurus carolinensis. The sequence continues at coordinate 1,975,465 of NC_062225.1, forward strand.
AAACCAAACTGCAGCTGGCAAATTGCTGGGGGCTCAGTGTGGCCATTGCAAGTTAAACCCAGGAGTACCAAGACCTGGGGGCCTAGTCTTCATGGGTTTTACTCTAGGAGTCCCACGAGATCCTCACAGTGAATATCAAAATGATCCTTCCAGCTGGAAACAGGGAAAGGTAATCAATCTAAATAGTTCAAGAGCTTTCTACTCCCATGAGCAAGGCCTGTTCTCAGGGGAGAGGTGATCTCACCATGATCTTACCTGTCAGGACCTCATCACTCACCTGTCAGGGGGAGGAAAACACTCAACCCCAGACATGCCAGGTCTTTTAATAAGGAGGGAGGTGCTCACCTCGAGCTCCTTCTCACCATCTTCTGTACCTACAGGGGAGGGGGCTCCTGAGAGGCAGCCAGTGGGCATCATGGTCCATAGACACAGACTCAGTGACCAATTTGGAACTAACGCCAATCATAAGGCTATAGAACACACCTTCTCCACACATCTTTCCTGCTTTATTGAAGGACTGTTTATGGCATTTCCTTTTAACCAGAACATCATGTCTACTGTGAAAGAAAAAAAAAATTCACTCACACACACACACACACACACACACATACATACACACATGATTTAAAGACACAAAACAAGGATTAAAACCAGAGTCAGATAGGGCAAGAATGTTGGAATTATCAGACCAGGAATTCTAGAAAACCAGGATGGGCATGTTAAGAGATGTAATGGGGAAACTGACAGAAGAGAACAGATGTCTCATGTATTCTTTGGTGTAAGTGAAATGAATGTCAGCAATGATATGATGGGCAGGAAGGAGACATGAGGGACAATGACAAACACAAAGCGATATAAAAGGTATTCCATGCAATAGGAAGCAGAAGAGACCAAGGGTTACTGCAGTTAGAGAAGGTAAACTAGACTCCTAGACAAAACTGAACAGAAAGGGGGCTGGGGTTGTGGCTCAGTGGTAGAGCACTCACCTAGAATGCCTGAGGCCCTGGTTTCCATTCTCAGCACCACATAAAAATAAAATAAATGTACTCTGTCCACCTACAACTAAAAAATAAATTAAATATCTGAACAAAGAATGAAAGAACGTCATTACATAAAATAGTCAATTCATGAAGAAGATACGATTACAAGTGAACATGCACCCCACACTGGAGCACATAACTAGAGAAAGCAAGTATTATCAGTTCCACAGGGAAAGGGAAACAACAGTAAAATAATAGCAGGGGACAGGGGACCCCAACATTCAGCAGTGAGCAGACTGAGACCATGGTGCCGTCCAAGTGGACCCAATGGACATCTACCAGACTCCCTTCCAACAGTGACAGAACACACATTCTTCTCAAGCTCATGTGAACTGTTCTCCTGGACCAAGCATATGATAGACCACAAAACAAGTCTGGTTTACTTTCAGAAGACTGAAATCACGTGGTAAAGATTTTCTTCCATTCTGTAGACTCTGTCTTCATGTTATTGATTATTTCCTTTGTTGAGAAGAAGCTTTTTAGTTTGAATTCACCTTATTTATTGATTCTTGATTTTAATTTCTGTACTGTAGGACTCTTGTTAAGGAAATCAGGTCCTAAGCCATTATGGTGGAGATTTGGGCCTACTTTTTCTTCTATTAGGCTCATGGTCTCTGTTCAAGTACCAAGTCTTTGATCCATTTTGAGTTGCATTTCTTGAAGGGTGAGAGGGAGTGGATTAATTTTTTTTATTACATATGAATTTCAGTTTTCCCAGCACCTTTGGTTGAATAGGCTGTCTTTTCTCCAGTGTAGACTTTTGACATCTTTTTGTAGTGTGAGATTACTATATTTATGTGGCTTTGTCTGTCTCTTCTATTTTGTTCCATTGGTTTATGTGTTTGTTTTGGTGCCCAATACAACACCATTTTTGTTCCTACAGCTCTGTAGTATAGTTTTAGATCTGGTATTGTGATGTCTCCTGCTTTCTTCTCCTTTCTAAGGATTGCTTTATCTGTTCTGGGTCTCTTATTTTTCCTAATGAATTTCACGATTGTTTTTCTAGGTCTATGAAAAATGTCATTGGGATTTTAATAGGAATTGCTTAAAATCTGTATAACACTTTTGCTAGAATGGTCATTTTGGCAATATTAATTCTGCCTATTCAGGAGCCCGACAGATCTTTCTAACTTCCAAGGTCGTCTTTAATTTCTTTTTTAGCATTCTGTAGTTTTCATTGCAGAGGTCTTTCACATCTTTTGTAGGAGGATTTACAAGTATTTCATAGTTTTTTGAGTCTATTGTGAATGGGGTAGTTTTCCTAATTTCTCTTCTAGTAGATTCATCACTGATGTATAGAAGTGCATTTGATTTATGGGTGTTAATTTTATATCCTGCTACTCTGCTGAGTTCACTTGAGATCTAGAAGTTTTTTGGTGAAATTTTATGGATCTTCTAAATATAGAATCATGTCATTAGCAAATAAAGAGAGTTTGAGTTCTTTTTCTATTTGTATCTCATCAATTTCTTTTTTCTAATTGTTCTTCCCAGAGTTTCAAGGATGATATTGAATAGAAGTGATTAAAGAGGACATCTCTGTCCTGTTCCATTTTTGTAGAAGGAACACTTTCAATTTTTCTCCATTTAGAATGATGTTGGCTTTGGATTTGGAATATTTAGATTTAGAATGTTAGGGCATGTTCCCATGATCCCTAGGTCTTCCAGTGTTTTGAAAATGAAGAGGTGCTGTATTTTGTCAAATGCTTTTTTTCCATCTATTGAGACAATCATATGATTCTTGTGTTTAAGTCTATTAATCTCCAGGATATATAAAGAACTCAAAAAACTTAACACCAGAAAACCAAATATCCAAATCAATAAATGGGCTAAGGAACTGAACAGACACTTCACAGAAGAAATACATACTGATCCACAAATGTATGAAAAATGTTCAGACTCTTTAGCAATTAGAGAAATGTCAATCAAAACTACTCTACGGCTTCATCTCACTCCTGTCAGAATGGCAATTATTGAGAATACAATCAACAGTAAATGTTAAGGAAAAAGGAACACTCATGCATTATTGGTGGGACTGCAAGTTGGTGCAAACATTATTGAAAGCAGCAGGGAGATTCCTCAGAAAACTTGGAATAGAACCACCATTTGACCCAGCTATCCCACTTTTTGGTTTATACCCAAAAGACTTAAAACCAGTGGACTATAGTGACACAGTCACATGAATATTTATAGCAGCTCAATTCACAATAGATAAACTATGGAACCAGCCTAGGTGTCCTTCAACAGATGAATGGATAAGGAAAAAGTGGTATATATGTGTGTGTGTGTGTGTGTGTGTGTGTGTGTGTGTGTGTATATCATCCTTAAATAATAACAAAATTATGGCATTTGCCAGTGAATGAATGGACCTAGAGAATATAATGTTAAGTGAAATAGGCCAATCCCCAAAAACCAAAGATCTAATGTTTTGTCTGGAATGCACATGCTAACTTAAATTAAGAGCGGGGAGTTAGGGAAGATAGAGTCATTGGAATAGGTAGATGGGAATGAAGGGAGGGGATAGGTATGCAGTTAGGAAGGACAGTATAAAAATTGAACATTACCTATTTGCATACGTGATTATATGTCTGGTGTGATTCTGCATCATGTAAACCAGAAAAATGAGAAGTTAAAATCCATTTATGTATGATATGTCAAAATGCATTTTACTCTCATATATAAATAATTAGAAAAAATTACTAAAAAAGAGAAGGCTGAAATCACCAAGCATCTTCTCAGGCTACCATGGTATAAAACTAGAACTTCATAGCAGAGAAATTTTACCAAAGTCACAAATAGGTGGTGATTTTAAAATGTCCTCCTGACTACCAAATGGTCAGAGAAGATATGAAATGAATGTTTCTATGCTGAGACAAATGAGAACACAAAAAACACACCCAAGCTTGTGGGGTGGAGAAAAGGGTTTTCAAAGAGGGAGGTTTACAGCAATACCTGTCTTCATTGAGAAGGAGGACAGATGTCCAACCAGTGAGCTTGACACCCAGGGGAGGAAAAGCAGAGACCACCTAAGCCTGGCATTACCATACAGTGTGGTCCTTATGAGAATCAAACTGAAACAAAGAGCGATAAGGAAAATAAGAGAAAAGAAACAAAACTAATCAATGGTTTTATGGGCAGATAAGATTGTCAAATCTTTGACTAGAATAAATAAGAAATGCACTCAGATGAAATTAGAAATAAAAGAAAATATCACACCTAGTAACACAGTAATACAAAGGGTCATAGGAAAGGAGAATGAACAGTTCTATGCCAACAAATAGGATAACCTAGAAGAAATAGAAAAATTCTAGACACACCAGTCACCAGGACTAAGTCAGGATGAAACAGACCATCTGAATAGACAAAACTCAGGAAGGAGACAAAGTCAGTAATTGAAAATCTCCCCTCAAGGATTTTGGTGTAGCTCAGTGGTAGAGGGCTTGCCTGGCGAGCGACAGGCCCAGGGTACTATCCCAAGGACTTCAGGAAGGAAGGCAGGGAGGAAAAGAAATGATCTATCAATGAAACTCTCAGGATTCAATGGCTTCACTGTTGATTTATTGAATATTTAAAATATTGTGGTTCTGGGGATTGAACTCTTGGCCTTTGCATGCTAGGCAAGTGCTCTACCACTGAGCTATACCCCCAGACCCTCAAATATTTAACTAAAATCAATCCTTAAACTCCACCAAAAAATTGAAGAGGGGAAACACTCCCAAACTCTGCACTTGTGTGACCCACAGACTGTTTTGAAAGCTGCACTGCCCGAGTCCAGGGCTGACATCCTGCAGCGTCCACCACATTCTACCCATGGAGTGTGAAAACTGAGGCCTCCCACTGGAGAGAGAGAGGCCACTTGGAGGAGAGGGCACCCAGCTGACAGCCACAGCAACCACCACATGTGTGAGTGCAGCAAGGGGCAAGTGGGAGGGCTGTGGGCAGGTCCTTCCCGTGAGGAGGAGTGTTCTGTCTCTGGTGCTGTGAAGCAGAGCTTCTGCACATTGACAGAAAAAACAAACACAGTTTGAAGTCACCCACTACCCCCCAGTTGGCCTGCCTCTAAGAGGAGAATTCAGGAGCCCTGGCTGAAAGCTAACTGCCACTGTGAGGCAGGTGGTTGAGGCCAACAAGAGCCTCCAGCCTCGCTTACCTGCTGTGGGCAGATGCATGCAGCAGCCCAGGCACAGCTGCAGAGAACCAGCGGCCATGCCACAGAATCTCAGCCAGGAATAAACCATCGTTCCACCTCAGAGGGTCGAGGGGCTCTATTATGCACTGATGGATAAAGGAGGCCTCAATCGATAAACCCCTTTGCATCTTCTCCCTGTTCAGGTCAGGCATAATGCAAGTTAAACACTGTTCCACCTGCCCCTGCCTCGCCAGGTGGGAAAGTGCAGCTCTGAGGACATGTGCAGCTGCAGAAAGGGCTCTTCAACCACCTCAGGCTGCCCTCCTGCTGGAAGCAGGTGTCTGCACCAGGGCAGGGTCGGGAGCACAGAGGGGCATTTCTGCTTGGGCTCTGTCACTGTGAGAGGCCGGCTGAAGTGCTGCTGACAGTAAAACACCCCGACATCTTCAGCTTCCACTCCATGGATGGTGAGGGAGAAGTCAAAACCAGAGCCACTGTCCCGGATCCGAGAAGGGGTTCCAGCTGCCCTGGCAGAGCCCCAACGATGAGCAGCCTGGGAGCCTGCTCGGGTCTCTGTTGGTACCAGGCCACCGAGGTGCCTACCTCCATGCTGCTTCTACAGGTGATGGAGACAAAGTCACCTGGAGAGGCTGCCAGGGTCTCTGGAGACTGAGTCAGGGTGATCTTCCCCCTGCAGCCTGCAAGGACACCACATCCAGGATGCACGATGGGTTACTTCTCTCAAAGGATTGTAGAAAGCAGAGCCTTTTCTAACCTCAGGGGGCCAGAGTCAGGTTCAAAGCTGTTCCTGCCTCTGCCTCCTTGTTAGCCTTGGAGACTCTGCCTTGGTTTCCTAATAGTCAAAACAACTCAACCTATTACACTACCACTTCCAAAGCACACTTGAAATCATTATCTCAGGGTCTAGAATAAACTCCCAGCTTAAAGACTTCAGAGTGAATTGCTTACCCTGAAATTCCATCACCAGGAGGCAGAAGAACTGGACCAGGAAGTTCATCTTGCACTGTCCACAGAACCTCCTGCTTCTGGACCTAAGACAAGGGTTTGGGGCTTGGTAGCTGGTTATAAGTCCGTGTACTCTGGAGTTGGCACTCATGCTCGGGTATTAAAAATGCACAGGTGGTCTTTGAACTTATTTGCATATCTGATGACCTGAAGCAGAGATATTCTCCAGGGTCCTCCAGGACAGGCAGGCCCACTCCCCCTGCAGTGTCATGGAGATGATACGGTTCCCATGGGAACTGCACTGCGTGGGACAAAGATGCTGCCAGTCTACAGACTCCTCTCCAGAAGACAGAGCTGAGGTCACCCAGAGCCAGCCTGACACCTGCAGCGAGCTCCCTGTGCATTCTGCTCTCATGAAGGTGAGGTCAGCTCTGCTGCTTCTCCAACAAGATGCCAAGCTAACAGAAGGCCAGCAATTAGGTGTCCAGAGGGTCCTGCAGTACAGTAGAGCCTTCTGGGCCCATTGGCCTTCTTCATCACTGGACTCTGGCAGGAGAGAGTCCTGTAACTTCCTGATCTTCACCCCAAGTGGAACAAAGCAAGAAGTTAGTGGAACATGGATCTTTCAACAGTCCTCAGGAATAGATGATGGCATAGGAGGGACAGGTGGACACAGACTGGATTTTTGAGTTACAGATCAGAGACAGTTGGATATTATATTGCTAAATTAAGAATATCTCCTATCGACTGAGAAGAGTTAGGACAAGAAAGCTAATTCTAATTCAAAAACTTAAAAGCATTTCAAATGACCCAATGAAATTAAATAAGAAAAATACAACCAAAATTATAGTCAGCTTTATACTTTGGAAGTCTAGTGACATCACATGCCCCCAACACATGTACCATCCATGAGGCGAGTGCTGTTTGGACAGGGGTCACCCACACCCTCCCCGAGGCCTGAGTTAGTTCTACAGGACCTTGAAGACAATCCAAGGTCTGGGCAGGAATGTCCCAGGTGTGTTCTCTGTGGAGACTACTTCTCTTCCATGGTGGAGGGCCATCCTGGCTATGTCCATCCTCTGCATAGTAAGGTACAGAGCAGGACATTCAGGCACTCTTCCTAGGCGACCCCCTCCAGAGTGTAGACACCGTTGGGAAGTGAGGTCCTTGGTGGCCATGAAGGAGGAAGCTGAGAGGGAGAGGGGGGAGGGACTGGTGTGTGGACATGGAGAGTTGGTTCTTCAAGGTCCAGGAGGCTGAGTGTGGGGCCAGCAGGGCAGGTCCTCCCCTATGCTGGCCCGCCTTGTGGGGAAGTGCCTGGCTGATGTGAATGCAGGATCTTTACATGGAGAGGTGATCCTGGATGAACCAGGTGGGCCTGAGTGCAGCCACAGGTGTTCTCATAACAGAGAGGGAGGTCTGACACAGAAGAGGAGAGGCCATGTGAACACAGAGGCAGACACTGGGGGAATGTGGCCACAGCCAGGGAAGCTGCAGCCTCCAGAAGCTGGAGACCCAGGGAGCAGACTCTGCCCAGAGCCCATGCAGGAGCCCTGCCCCCCATGCCCTGGCCCTGCCCTGGACTGCAACCCAGCCTTGAAATCCAAAAGCCTGATCAACTCTGCTGTTTTAAGTCAACAACTTTTTAATAAGGTGTTACAACCGCCCTAGGTGGCTGACAGACACAGGGCTCAGAACACCCCAGACTGAAGTTGCCGAGGCCATTTGTGATCTCATCTGACTTTCCAATGCTGCACATAAATGGATAGGAAGAGGTTTCTATGGTGGGAAAATGCACATTTTCCCCAGAGTATGTAAGATACCAAGCAAGACCTCACTGCCCCAGATGTGCAGAAGACAGACAGGTGCACACCACCAGCGGAAGTTGTAGGCAAAGGGAAAGGACTTCATTGCAGGTTAACTAACATGGAGACAGGGAGGACAGCTCATATCTACATCTCCCCTTGGCCAGTGAAGACTTCTAAGATCTTTGGGGAGTCGATGATGTCTTGGGTGGTCTTGATTGGATATAGGTATATCTTTGAAAGTTTTCACTGCTGCTTTTCTGTGTTATGATTTCATGGCCAGCAACCCAGGTCTTGATTTTAGTGTGCAGAGCTTCCAGCCCTGCATCTAAGGCTCTGTTGGTTTGAGGATTTAATTCTACCCAGCATAGCACCATCCTTAGGTCAGACTTCTAGGTGCCTCCCAGGACATGTTCTTTAAAACATCCACATGACAGCTGGAAATGAGAAACTACTTTAAAATGCTAGCAGTAGGGGAAAGGGGTCCACTCCACTTTGATTGAATGATTAGGAGGCAGGGGCTTGTGGATGTTCGGTAGAGGTGGAGAAGCAAAAATACTCGGGGAGGTCAGTGCCTGTGGCTGACAGTTGTCAAAGTCAGGATGCTGCCTCCTGTGGAGCCTGGGACAGGGCTCTTATTCCTGTGATGATTTCACTCTGAGGAATGGGGCGCAGGTCCTTGAGAAGGCTTCTGAGTTGCAATGGTTTACATTTGCAACTGTAGGCCTTAGTAAGTGCCCAGCAGGAGGCTTGGCCTAGAGAGGGGCTTGGCTCCACATAACCAGATAACACTGCAAATACACTGAGGACTTTTAGTTAAAAATGAAAACTCACTGGGGATATCTTAAGGAGCATCTTCATCCTAAGATGTCCAAGGGTGCATAAAACTGCCCTGGGCACTTTCTCTAGTATGTGTATGTATCTCATGGTCCATGGTATGGTCCACTCAGGGCAACCTCGGGATCCTTAGTGTTCCATTCACAGCTGAGAGGACATTCACAGGGTGGGCATTTGCCCAGTCACATGGAAGGCAGGGGCAGAGAAGGGTGCTGTCAGAGCTGTCCCCAGCCTGCCTCCTGAGATGGCCTGAGACCTTCAGAGCCTCCTGGTGGACCACAGCTGGAGTGAGATTGGTGCCTTAGTGGAGGAGGCACAGGCCCTGAAAACAGCTCAGCTACTGACAGAGTGACATCTGTCCAGACCTGCCAGGCACCATGGCCAGGGCAGTGTGAGCCAGCAGGAGCTGGAGCCAGGCCTGGTTTCTGCTGCTGCCAGGCTGGGACATATTGGTCCTCAGGTAGGCCCTGCAGAGGAGGAGATCCTCTCTCCTTGGATAGAAGGAGGGAAATGAGAGACAGGGTCCATTTTAGGACTCTACCAGCCTCTAAGTCAGAAGTAACATGAAGACCCTCAAACATGAACAGCAAGCAAGTGCTCATTCCTTGTGAAGTGATTCTGGTCAGAGGCAAAACAGATGGACAACATCCTGTGCAAGGAAACATCATGTCCACACATTAAGGATGAGGGTTCTCCTTCCTTAGGAGTCAGAGCAGCAGGAGAGGGAGGAGCCAGGAAGGCCCATGTCCATGAGGTTGGTCCTGAGGCTGCTCCTGCTCAGGGAGGGCCAGGATGCTGGATTAATCTGGGACTGCCACAGGGAGACACGTACCCTGGTCTCAGTGGCTCAAAGAGGGCAGATGTGTCTTCTCAATGTTCTGGAGACTAAAGGTCCAAGATCAAGGGGCAGCAGATCTGTTTAGTGGTTCCTTCTTTCTGTGTTCTCACAGGCTTCTCCTTGATGTCTGAGAGTGCTGGAGAGATCTCCCTGGAGACAGAGCTCACTGGGCCTCTACTCAGAAGGACACTGCTCCTGTGGGATCAGCATCACCTGGGTGACCTTGTTTAACCTCCATTCCTTCCTATATGTCATTTCTCCAAACACACCAACAATACAATGGCATCAACATATGTATGGAGGCAGCATTATCAACACTTAAGAAGTGGCCTTAGTGACCCACTGGAGGCAGATGCAAAGGTAAGGCTGGGCTTCCAGTCTCAGAGCACTAGCACAGAGAAGTTCTGCCCCACAACTCAGCTCCCTGGAAGCTCCTCCACACTCTCCTGGACACACAGACCCACCCCCAACTCAAGCCTGTGGTTATCCCCGTAGGTAAGGGACAGTATCACTATTACTTACTAGTATTTCCAAGATCAAGCTTCTCTTTGCAAATCGCGGTCTGTTCTCCCACCTACTGGTGGATCTGCGGCATTGCATCTGACAGGGGAGAGTCTGAGCCCAAGGAGGCTTCAGAGTCTCTTCTCTGTTCCTGAGGGAGCTCATCCTATTGCATCTGTCACCAGCGGGATTCTGTAGAGAGCTCAAAATGATCCCTCATCTGATGCAGACATCAAGTTGAGGACACGAGACTAACAGAAAAGTCCATATCCAGAAATGGTAATAGTCCGGGGACAGTTAGGGCCTGGGCACTGATCCAAGTGAGATGCCACAGGAGTGGATTCACAAAGGCTCCTGAGGGCATCATGGCAGGGCTGGCAGGAGCCCTGTTCTCCTGGTCTAGAGCTGTCAATGCAGCCTGGTCCCTACCATTCCAGAAGCCTTTCAGAGCTGACGCTAGACCACAGCAGCTACACCAGCTGGGGAAGGACCAGAGGGCACCAGGGCTGTGCCCAGAGGCTGGGGAGGATTCTGTTCAGCACCATGAATGATCTTGTGAGTCTTTCAGACCAACACTGGCCATCAGAACCGCCTGCCATGATGAAGAGATCTATATCTGAGCTGTCCCACACATGGCCACACAGGCCTTTGAGACTGAGCACTGGAGAGAACCAAGGGAAAATGAAATGCTCGTTGTGAAATTCCATCTAATCTACACTTAGGAGTCTCTGTGGCTGGCGTGCACCACAGGAGACCGCACAGTTGTGAAAGCAGTATCAGCACAGTCCCGCATCCACCAGGACGCTAATTGGCAGGAACACAGACTGCTGAACGCCACGGCAACTGTAATGGGCAGAGGCATGCCCCGCCTCCAGGCTGACACACTGGGCTGCCGTCGCCATCAGACCCACAGTCACTGAACCACGGGGATCCTGGGACTCAAATGGAAGCTTGGTGAGCTCAGGACGTCCGGTGGTCTGTTGGACCCTGTTCAGGTACATTTCCCATGCCTGTCTGTGTGAGTTAAAGGCTGTCCATGAGTTAAAGGCTTGACCCAGGGAGGTGCCATTGGAGGTGCTGTCAACGGTGGGGAAGGGGGACCTCGTGGGAGACCCTTAGGACACCATCAACCCCAGGCTCTTACTCTGCCTGCTCCTCTTTGTTTCCTGGTTCCTGAGGTAAGTGGTGGGCTTTGTCTCACACCCCTCCCATGATGTGCTGTCCTTGCCCAGGGGTCAAAGTAATGGGGCCACCTGACCTTGGACAAGAACCTCCGAACCTGAGCCAAACAAACCTTTCCTCTTTATAAGTCAATTTCTGTGGTGTTTCATCGTAGTAAGGTAAAATGAAGTGCAGCATAGGAGGTGGAACTCAGGGAGACTTGGCAGGCACTCTGGAGATGGAAACAGACACAGCCCTGAGGCTTGAACTCTGGGACTTGTGTCTCTGTCCCTGTGTCCTGCCTGCCTGTGCAGATATCCTCAGAGAGGGACATGTGAGGACCATTCCCCAGGGTCCACAGCAGCTGCAGACTCTCAGGAGGCCCTGAGCAGACATGGACACAGAGCACACTGCTTCCAGGCAATCTCCCCAACTGGAGGCCTGACCCAGGAGGACGCTCTATAACACTGTCCAGAGGAAAATGGAATGAGTGTCCTCCTGCTTCCTAGACAGCATAAGCCACTGTCTCAGGAGGTGCATCTGGGGATGTGCTTCAGATTTTGTGTAACAAGTCCCAGGACCTTGCTGGACCCCTGACAAGGTAGATTTGAAGGAGTTTCAATCTGGGCATCACCAGCCGAGCCTCAGACATGTATGCTGTGTGTGTGTTTCCTTATGCGTGATGGGACCTGAATTGCTCCACAGAAAGAAATACAGAATGCAAAATATCTATTATGTGTATCCACTAAAATATAACATGCATTACAATATGATTCATTTTGATCTTCAAAAACATCTGCATGGACTTTTTATTTATAGAAATTGCACCATTAGAATTGAGCCTGGAAATATAAAATGGATACTAGGTCAGCAGGTCCCCTTACTTCCTTAAGAAGACCCAGATGTTCTCTTCTTTATTTTGAATATAAAATGTAAGATGCTCAACTTACTGAAAAAGGGAATTGAAAGTCATATCTTTGAAGTGGCAGGTGCTACAGTAGAAAATAGCTTTGTTGAACTAACCCTAACAGAAAAGATAAAGCATGGTGTCCTCAGGGAATTCCTGAAACAGGATGCAAGGTCAAGAAGTGCCTAAGTTCTGCCGTCTGGAGGATCAAGGTCTTTATTCCCTGAGACAGAGGCTGGATCTCAGAAGGCCAGGGATCACCAAAGGAATCCTGATATAGCTGCCCCTGCAGTCAGTCAGACACCTCAGAGACCCCTCAGGGCATCTGAGTGTGCGCTCAGTCAGGCTTCTCCAGGGAAGCAAACCAACAGGAGGTAGAGGGCTGAGCATGTGATCCTATGTACAGGCCTTATTATGAGGATTTCATACACTGTTCAGGAGGTGGAGAAGTCCAAGATCTGCAGTGGGAGAGTGACGGACCCAGGAGAGCCAATGACATGTTCCAGCCTGATGTCAGCAGGGTCCAGATCCATGAAAACCCATGTTCCTGTGACAGTTCCTCAGCAGAGCATCACCAGCATAGGGCTAAGCAGTCAGGCAGGAGGTCTTCCTTACACCCAGGAAGGGGGCTTGTGTTCTGTTTAGGCCAAGTTGTGAGGTCCACCCCATTAGGAAAGGCACTCTGCATAACTCAGTCTATGGGTTCAAAGGCGGATGTCATGCAAACCCCTCATGAATACACCCAGGATAGTGTTTTGCCAGACACACGGGTACCCTGTGACCAAGGCAAGTGGACACAGAAGACTGACCATAACCATTATGAAGTGAGTGGCCATCAACCCAGCTGCTATAAATCTGCCCTCTCAAACTGTCCCCAAGCTATTCCTCTCTGGGTCCTGCTCATGGGGTGATGAATTCGCAGACAGTCTACTAGGTGTTGAGCTTTGACGATGCACCTGCTGAGGTCAGTATTGCACCAATGTTGCTTATCACCACTATAACAGAAGCTCCATGGGGGGAGGTGTTAATCCGATTTTGTGTGTGTGTTCATAAAGCAATGCAAATTATCTGAAATATATTCAATAACCGTTTGTCAGGGTTACTCAATACCAGACCATATTCTCTGCACATGGGGCAATATCATTCCCCACATTCACATTTTTTACTATGATGAATTTTATGTAACATACTTTTTAATGTTTTAAATATTTTAAAAAGGTACACGTGTGTCACACCTGGTGTGCACATTCTTGTACGATTATCACACCCACCTCTCTCTGGAATGTTTTCATCTTCCCAGAGTAAAACTCTGAATCCAGCAAGAACTAACTCTTTGCCCAATTCCCCTTTCCTGGAAACAACCAGGTACTTGTCCTCAGCACCTTGTCCTTTCAGGTTTCTTATAAAAGTGGAAATCTTTCAGTGTGCGTCCTCTTGTGACTGGCAGAACACTCCTTACTCACCCTCCTAAACTTCCCTCCATGGGTAGCATGTACCAGAATTTTCTTCCTCCTAAGGCTTAGAAGAGTCTGCCTGACGTGTACGCTGCTGGAGTTGATCTCATCCATGCGTGGGGGCTTGCTCCTTCCACCTCGGCTGTTGTGGTGATGCTGTCCACAAGGGTGTGTGAGTGTGCTCAAGGCCCAGCTTGCCCATCTCTGGTGCCTTCCCAGAAGAGCAGTTGCAGGAGCCTGGGCTGATCTGCGTTGATCACTGAGGGGCTGCAGGCTGTGTTCCACTGTGGCTGGACATTTATACACACAGCCACGCCCAGGGCTTCTGAGTCATCCACACCCAGCCTAGGGCTTGTCATTCGTTGGTGTTACGAAGAAGTGGTCCTAATGCAGGCGCCATGGGAGCTCACAGAGGCTGCAATCTGGCTTCCTAATGATTACTGATGTTGCACAGTTGTTCATGTATTTATTAGCACTCTGTGAGTATGGTGCAATGCCTGATAGTTTGCCCATGTAACTGGTTTTTGTTGTTACAGAATTGAACTTCTTCACATACTGTGAACCTCTGTCCCTCACCACATGTATGATTTGTTGTTATTTCTCAGTTTCCTGTTGCCTTTTTCACTCTGTTCACAGTGATCTCAGAAGGGACTTGTGTGTGTGTGTGTGTGTGTGTGTGTGTGTGTGTGTGTGATGAAGTCCTATTTACCACGTTTTCTTTCCTTGCCTGCACATTTGATGTCCTATCCAAGACCTTATTGAGAAGTTGAAAACCATTACAGCTTTCCCTCTGGGTTATCTGTGTCAAGTTTTGATTTGTCCCTTAAATTATGGCCATTCATCCCTTCGGGGTCAATCCTTGCGTAAGGCGTAGGATTAGGATTCAACCTCCTTGTTTTCCACATGGATATTCCATTTTCCACATGTCATTTTTCAGTGTCTGCCCCTAACTTATTGGACTTGCCAACACCAATGAATTGAAGTTGCCTACGTGTGAATCTTTTGTGTGTTCTGTTGGACAATATGTGTGCATTTGAACCCGTACCATACAGCATTGATTTAGGCGTGAAGGAAGTTTTGAAAGGAGACAGTGTGAGACATCCGAGACTCTTTTACCTTTTTCAAGATCCCTTTGCTATTCAGGCCCCTGGAGATTCCACATGATTAAATTAAGGTGAATGTTTTCATTTATTCAAAACTGATGTTGCCATTTTTATGGACGAGATATCAGGTGTCTGCAGAAGCTCAAGTGTGAGACAATGCAGGAATGTTCAGAGGTGAGATAAGCAGAGTATGAGAGGTGCAACATAAACTCTGGGTTAATCCACTGTCTTGGATTAACTGGGCGGTAACTAGGCAGGTAGGGCGTGGTTGACAGTGGTAGGTCACTGGGGTTGGACCTTTGGGTTTCAATTTTTTCCCTGGTGAGCAGGGTTCTCTCTCTGCTTTCTGGTTGCCATGTTCTGACTTGCTTCCTCCTCCCAAGTCCTTCCACCATGATGTTCTTCCTCCCCTAGGGCCACAGCAGTGGAGTCAGCCAGCCATGAATGGAAACTCTGAAAGCATGAGCCAAAGAAAAACCGTTCTCCTCTAAGTTCTTTCGCCAGGTATATTGATCAAAGCAATAAAAAAAAAACTTACATAACCAATCATTTTATAGTGATTGCATTCTATCTGTAGATAAGCCTGTATATTTTTTGTGCCTTAACAGATTCAGTTTTCCAGTCTATGAATATGGCTTGGATTTCCTTTATTTCTGTTTTTGTTATTTTCATTCATTGATATTTTGCACTTTGGAGTTTAAAGGGCTTTACCCTCATTGGGTAGGGGTACTCTTATGTATTTATTTCTGTTTAAAATAATGTAAGCTGAATTTTTCTAAAATGTCTTCTTCATATTGTTCCTTCTCAGTGTGGAGAAAGAGGTTTGGGTTGGCTATTGAATTTTTATACATGTTACTCAGGAGGCCCTGAGTAGACAAGGCATGGAGTCCATTCTTCACAGCCCCTGTAGCTGGGACTGCTGTGAACTTTCCTGACTGGTAGCCTACCTGATCCACAAGCAGCAAGGGCTTCTCCTTAGGACCATCCTCTTCTTGAAAAGCGTTCCCTGATTTGGGCCATTCCTCCCCTCTTCTCTAGGGCCAATCTAGTCTCATGTGGAGCTTTGTCACTGGCTGCTGCAGGAGCTTGATGCTTTCCTGGAGCATCTGAAAAGGAGAAGTAATCCCTTCCATTCAACAGGCAGCGACCACCTTCCCTTCCTGTGGCGTCCACAGCAGCACTGGATGCACCAGGAGGACACAGCTGGTGGCAGCACAGGAGAACTCTTCCTCAAGTGCTCAGTTATGGCTGGATCTCAGCTCCACTGCATCAAATGGTCTCGGGGGACCAGGCTGGGGCCTGCTGATGGCTGTGCAGAGAGTGGGCAGCCTCTTCATTTTTCTGAACCAAAAACATCCTGGATGTTAGAAAGGTTTAAACCTACATGCAGGGGAAGATTCAAATATTTCTTCAAATCTGGGTTGAATGTGGCAACTGAATGCTACTCTTTAGAAAAGAACTGCATGAATAATAGGACTCCAAGTTGCAGTTAGTAGAAATTGGCCGTATGCATAGTGGTCCTGATACTGGGTTATTATTTTCTTTGATATAGGCCTGCTTGCATTTCTTTTTTCTTTTTCCCTTCCTTCCTTCCTTCCTTCTTTCCTTCCTTCCTTTCCTCTCTCTTTCTCTCTCTCTCTCTCTCTCTCTCTCTCTCTCTCTCTTTCTCTCTCTCTCTCTCTCTCTCTCATCATACTTTGCTTAAAAACAGTTACTTTACCAAAGACATTTACAGAACTTGCTGGAAATGATCTGAAGGCAGAGCTCAGCCTCAGCATTCTGCAAGGCCCTAAGCAACGCAGCAAGGACCTGTATCAAAGTAAAACATGAAAAGGGCCCAGGATGTGGCTCAGTAGTTAAGTGCCCAGTGTTCAAACCCTGGTACAAAAATTAATAATAATAATAAAATAAAATAAAAATAAAAATAAATACAGACATTGCTAACGTTTTAACTTAAACTTTCCACAATGCTTTCCACCCTGGAGGATCAGTCCAGGGTGGCCAGGTGAATAGATGGTGGGTCTTTCAGAATTGGGGCCTGGTGAGGCTGGGCAGGTCATGGGGACTGTGGTCCTGGAAGAACTGGTCCTGGTCCCATAAAGTCCTCTGCAGTGTGGGGCCACACCACAGTCGTGGCCACTGCAGCCTGCAGCTGGTTCCCTTTCCACTTACACACCAACTGTGACCCAGGCCAGGGGCCTCTCCTGAAGACAACAGGTGGGACTGCCTGGTCTTGCACTCTCAGTGTTAAAAACAGAGTTAAACCTCTTTTCTTAACTCAGGTCAGGTGTTTTACTGTAGTAACAGAAATAACACTAATAGAAATTTCCTATTTTTACTGTCAATACGACTTTTAATTGAAATTCTCTCATGTGGACTCATTGGAGTTACAGAAAACTTCTCCTAAAGTAACACCTCCTAAAAGTAGGTTGACACAATCTCATCAGCCATAACACTTGCTGGAATGCAGGTCATCCCCCAGGGCATCTGAGGTGCTTCTGTACCATGAGGACTCTGCTGCTGCTACTGCTGAGTTCTGGGCAGATTCTGAGTGGCAGGGAAAATAGTGCTGCAGTCACATTTCTCTGGTTTTGCTTTTCATTTTGTCATGAAGGATTTTTCAGTGGATTGGCAAGGGTCCTGATATACTGCTGGAAATCGCTTCATTTTCTGTGTATCTACAACGTAATCAAGCTTTATAGCTATGATTCCAAATTACAGGGGGTAGTGTGGGATACCTATAAAAATATTCTGGGCCCTGCCCTTCTTGAGGTATTCCAAGAGTCTGGGAGCAGTGACCACACAAAGACTACAGCTTTGACTGCTGTCACCACCAGGGCTTCCGGAAGCACAATTCCCAGGATGTTTTCCTCTCCGTCTTCTGTGGAGGTAATTCATGAGTTGCCTCATCTCAGAGTGAGAATCCAGAAGAGGAAGTCTCCAAACCAACCATTGCATCTGCAGGCAGACCCATGGACCAGGGTGCGGCCTGGGGAATCACCTGTGAGGTGCTACAGGCAGCTGAAGGCCTCAGTCCCACCTGGTGAGAGTAACACAGGGCCAGCAGCCTGTGCCTTCAGTGAGAGGTGAGCTTGGCTATTGGGGAGCACCAGGGAATCTCCCGTTTCCAGCATCTGTTGCCTCCCATATGAAATCCCCCAGTATCGCGCTCCCTCTGGCCACAGAGAGAGACACGACGAATGTCTGAAGCTTTGGAAGTTTATTATGCACAGTCCCTCTCCTACACTTCTCTTACTCCCAGCTTCCGCGCACTCCCAGCTTCTCTTCTCTCAGCTTCTTCTTACTCCCAGCTTCCGAGCACTCCCAGCTTCTCTTCTTCCGCACACTCCCAGCTTCCAGCTCAGCTTCAGCCTCCGCCTCCCCTTCCTTCCAGCTTCAGGTTCCCTCTACTCTCCCACCCACCAGGCTTATATACACTTCAACCAATAAGGGGAGAGTACACGAGGTAAGCGCGGACAGCTGCAAGCATAGGATAGGTACACGAGGGGGGCATGCTCTAATCACATCGTTAACTAGCCAATCATTGGAATTCGCTGGTTGTTTACTGTATAGCTGGCCGCTTTTGGCTCAGCATCAGGCGCCATCTTGACCATGCCCAAGGGTGGGGGTCCTGGAAACCCCGACATATCCCCCTTCTTTACTATTAAACTAAGGCTCGGGACCGTGTCTGTCTTAGGCTGAGTGGTCAGCATATGTCCTTACCCGTCATCAGAGCCTGCAGAGCATGCTGCAGCTCCTGTCTTAGGTTGGTACACAGCCACCTCCTTCATTACCCGTCTTTGACTACCAGTCCAGCATCAAGAGCCATACTAATGGGGGGCTGTCGACCTTTAGGGCGGTCATGGCCTGATGAAAGATAATTTGATCTCTCTATTGGTTAGCTTGTAGATGCATGCCAAAACGAATGAAGAGAAGGAGGCCAAGGCAGAGGAGTACCACCATAGCTCCTAAGCCTGCCCGCTGTTTGACAAATCTATAAACAGAAGAAAAACCATATAGCCATATTAAATACAGGAACAATATACATCCCAGTAGTGTTACAATACGGGCAACACAAACAGCTTTCAGGGAATAAACGCATCCCAGTCCCAAAAGTTCCTGCAAGGCATCCACTTGTTCTTATAGTGAGTCCACTCTCTGATAGAGTCTCTATGGTCTGTAAGGCTGCAGCTGTATCTTCGGCCAAATGATCGTTGTTATGGTTGTGTCAATGCTGCTACTGCAAGGACTGTGATGGCATTGATCACGGCTGTTGCAATGTCAAAGCCCCTCCTGTTTCTTGATAATAGCACTGGCAATTCTATATCTGCAACAGAAACTAGGACTGGTAGGAAGATAGAAATGTGCATCAAATTGCACAGGTGGCAAAAGAACCATTCCAGCATTGTGAGAGATAGCACACGGTTAGTGAACAGTTAAGAGGTGTTATTAGAAATGTTAGTTGGTAGAAACATAAAAGGGAGGAAATACACAAGCTGACGAGGGAGGAAAAGCAATATTACAGCTAGAGTCAGCAGAACGAGTTGCTCTACTCTGGGTCTGATTTGTAGTATGATTCCAGCGGCAAAGTGCAGAAATTCCTCCTGTTAAAGCAAAGAAAGGCTAGAGGTATCCTTGTCACCAAAAGCAGCACGACCTGAAAAATCATCAGTAGAGTTGACAGGCTTGTAGAGGAATTTAGTGAAAAACAAGAAAAGGAAAGATAAAAAATGTGCTAGTTAGAAGTAAAAAATATGGCCAGGCTAACAAAGGCCCATAGGTTCCGGGTTTGCCTCTCCGTCCGAGTTTCTGCTATTGGAGGAAGGCTCAGGCTCGCCATTGCGAGGAGCAGCAGCATCACTTGCATGCTGTAAAACTCTGATTAGCCTTTCTGGAATCCAGACTGGAGTCTGTTGATCCTGTGGGAAAATACAAACAGACCCTCGGACCCAACGAAGGACTGGATCCGGTCCTTTCCAACAACCTGTCAGGATATCTTTCCATTTTGCCCATACTTGAGGAGTATTATGGGGATTATAATGTCAATCAGCTGCAGAATGGCCGTCCCTATCCAGAGTTAAGAAATTTAGAATGAAAAGAACTAAATTAAGTTTATCTTTAGGAGACTTGTAGGAGGCTCCTATTCCCCCCTTTTGTTTATTTAGACAATTTTTTAAAGTAAGATGTGCTCTTTCCACAATGCCCTGTCCCTGAGGATTATAGGGGATGCCAGTGACTGATTGGATGTTAAATGTTTGTAAAAACAACAGGAAGCTTTTGGAAGTATAAGCAGGACCATTATCTGTTTTAATAACTTTAGGTATGCCCCAGTCAGCAAATGCTTGTAGGCATTGTTGAATGACATCTTTTACCTTTTCTCCAGAATGAGCGGAAGCCATAATGACCCCTGAAGCAGTGTCTACTGACACATGTACATACTTAACAGTACCAAATTCAGAAATATGGGTTACATCCATCTGCCAAATATGACCAGGCAGCAGTCCCCTGGGGTTAACTCCAAAGGATTGTACTGGGATTAAAGGAGCACAATGTTGACAATTTTTTACTATTTGTCGAGCCATACATTTAGATATAGGAAATTTTCTGCTCAAAGTAGTGGAATTTACATGAAATTTTTCATGAAAGAGTTTTGCTTGTTCCTCTATGGAAAAAAACAAAAATTGATTTGGTGGCCATATCTACCAAGTCATTAGCATTGGCCAAAGGTCCTGGTAAATTAGAATGAGCTCTAATATGTCCTACATAGAATAGATGTTTATGCTGTAGGATAAGGTTTTGTAGCGTAGTAAAATAAGAAGCTACCATGGACATGGAAGAAATATGGGGTACCGTTTCAATAACCTGTAAAGCGTTAACGATATATAAGCTATCAGACAGAAGATTGAATGGCTGATTATCTACTAATTTAAAGGCTACTATTACAGCTGCAAGTTCAGTAACCTGTGCGGAGTTGGGTGGAACTATTATGGTGTGAAGTTGTTTACTGATAAGTACTGCACCTACTCCATTTTTGGAGCCATCAGTAAAAATGGTTACACAGTCTTTAGGATGCTGGACACTAGTCACTTTTGGAAAAACTATGGGAGTATTTTTACAGAATTGAATCCAGGGATGTTGGGGATAATGGTTATCGAACTGAGCTGAAGTGGAACAATATAATACTGACCAATCATCATCATTATTAATTAGCCATTTAATTTGCTGGGTGGAATAAGGAGTTATAATAATAGACGGATGGATTCCAAAAACAGTAATGCATGATTCTATTCCCTTGAATATTACCTGAGCAATAGCTTGGGGATATGATTGCAATGTTTTAGCTGGAGAGCTAGGGAGATTTATACTTTGCAGAGGTCCTCCTTGCCAAACTATGCCAAAAGGGGTATGCTTCTCTGAGATTATGATTAAACTTAATGGTTGAGTAGGATCACAACGATCAACGTAACACTGCTGAAGTCTATTCTCTACTAGCTGTAAGGATATCCGTGCTTCGGGAGTAAGTTTCCTAGGGGAATTCAAGTCAGGATTACCTTTTAATATATCGAATAAAGGTTTTAATTCCCCTGTGGATAATTTTAAATAGGATCTGATCCAGTTAATGTCACCTAAGAGTTTCTGAAAATCATTCAAGGTATTCAATTGATCTGTCCTGATGGTCAACCTTGTTGGTCTGACTGTAGTAGCAGTGAGCCTTGTACCCAGATATTCTTGGATCTCCTCTAATTGTAATTTTTCAGGGGCTATCGTTAATCCTCTCTTTTCTAATGCTTGAGTTATAAATTGTAATGCTTCTAAGAAAACTTCTTTTTCTGGATGGCAAATAAGTATGTCATCCATATAATGATAAATCAACAATCTCTTAAACTTTTGTCTAGTAGTTGTTAACGCTTTATCTACGTATATTTGACATATAGTAGGACTGTTAGCCATACCTTGAGGCAACATGGTCCATTCGAATCTCTGGTCAGGCTGAGTGTGATTAAGAGAGGGCAAAGTAAAAGCAAATCTCCAACAATCATTTTTGTGTAAGGGTATAGAGAAAAAGCAATCTTTTAAATCCAGAATAATAGTAGGCCAATTTTTTGGTAGTGCAGTGACAAGAGGGAGTCCACATTGGATGGGTCCCATAGGGTACATTTGTTCGTTTATGGCTCTTAAATCATGTAATAACCTCCATTTTCCTGATTTTCTCTTTGTTAAGAATATTGGAGTATTCCAAGGAGAAGTAGAATGTTGTAAATGACCTGCTTGTACCTGCTCTTGTACTAACTTATGAGCTGCCTCTAGCTTCTCTTTTGTTAGGGGCCACTGTGGAATCCAGCGAGGCTTATCATCTTTCCATATTATAGGGATTGATGGTTTATCAGTGGCCCCTAGGAAAAACCCAACCCATGAGAATCATTTTTTGGTGGAAGTAAAGGCAGTGGTTGGGTAGATCCTTGACTATGTCTTCCTAATCCTTTTTTATCATCATAGTTCATATTTTGTAACATATTTCTTACAGGAGTCCCTTGGTAAGTCTGATCAGTGGTGAGTTTCATATCCATTTGCTGCAGGACGTCTCATCCCCATAGGCTAATAGGAACATTACAGACATATGGCTGAAATATTCCTGTGTGTCCCTCTGTATCTTTCCACGATAATGAGGAAGCACTTTGATTGGGGCTTTCTGCTACTCCTAAGCCTCTCAAGCTCTGAGCTGCTGTGATCAATGGCCAGTGCTTTGGCCAGACCATTGTGCTAATAATACTTTTGTCTGCTCCTGTATCTAATAAACCTGTAAATTCCATATTTCCCACTTTTAATTTTAGGAGGGGCCTCTGTCCCATATCCATAGTAAGGTTTATTAAAGTGGTTCCTGTTGATCCAAAACCTCCTTGTCTTTTATTTGTATTTTTACTGGGCCACAAAGAATGTCGACTGGGCAATATAAGCATTTGTGCAATGCGATCCCTTGGAGAGATGACCGTAATTCCTTTTGGTGAAGAGACCAAGGCTTTTATTTGTCCAGTGAAATCAGGATCAATAACCCCTGGGTGTACTATAAGTCTTTTAGTGTTGAGGAACCTCTACCTAGTAATAGTCCTACACTGTTCTGTGGGATTTTTTCATGCCAATCAGTATCAATCATCTGCACCCCCATATCTGGGGTTAGTATGAGTCTGGAGGTGGCACAGATGTCCAATCCGGCACTTCCTGAGGTGGCTCTGCGCTCCCCTTCTCCGTAGGAGGATACCACCGTTGGGGAACTTGTTGAATTGCCCCGTATATTTGTTGCGGCCCCGGGGAGGGCCCTGTCTCCCGTATTTTTGAAGTTTAGGATTCAACCCTAGGAAATTATCCTCCCTATCTCTAATAGGCTGACAGGCACTATTCCAATGACTTCCTCTTCTGCATCTTGGACATAGCCCAGGTCCGGTTCCCAGGTTATTCTTTGTATAGATGTTCCCACCCCGGGCAAAGGGTGGCCTTTTGTTTGGACAAGTGGCTTTTAAATGTCCCTTCTGTCCGCACACAAAACATGATCCTAAAGACTCTTTATTAGTTCTTGAAGGGAACCTCCCCTGGGCTTGTGCAAGTGCGGCAGACAACAAGGTGGTTTGTCTGTCTATGGCTGCTACAAAGGCACTGCTCTGCGCCGAAGTATCATTTACATCTCTACACACTTTTAAGTAGGCGGACAAGTCTTTGTTTCTCCATGGTCTTATGGCCTCCCTACACCATTTGTTAGCTTGTTCGTAAGCCAATTGTTTTACTAGGGGCATGGCTTGCTCTGCATCTCCGAAGATGCGTGATGCTGTCTGAATTAGCCTATCGACAAAATCCGCATAGGGCTCACTATTCCCTTGAGTCACCTTTGACAACTGGCCCTGCAAATCTCCTGCTCCTTGTAATGTTTTCCAGGCCTTGGTTGCAGCCACGGCAATTTGCACATAGACTGCTGGATGATAATTAAGCTGTGCCTGAAGGGTTTCATAAGGTCCTACGCCCATAAGCATGTCCCTATCGACTTGGGGATTACCCGCTGCTGCATTTCGGCGGGCGGTATCCATAGATATTTCTTGCCATGATGTTTTCCACATAAGGTACTGTCCCCCAGACAGAGCGGCCCTAGCAAGATTAGTCCAGTCCTGGGGCACTAAGTTTAATGATGTCAAGGTATCTACTAAGGCTATAGTAAAAGCTGACTGAGGACCATATGTGCTAACTGCTTCTTTTAACTGTTTCACTATTTTAAAGTCTAAGGGTTGGTGGAATCTTTGGTTTTGAGCATCCTCAAAAACAGGATATGCTACAGATCGAAGATGACTCCATTCTGAGTGTAATCCGAAACCGGACGCTTCATGAGGGGGTTCCCTATTTACGGGAGGTGCACTAGGCAACACGGGCACTAGAGGGGGCTTTTTATCTAGTCTTAATCTTTGTACCCTTTTTTCCAGTTCCTCTCCTGATAATTCCCCTTCCGATAGTTCCTCATCTGAATTAGTTCCTTTTTCTGAATTTTGAGAAAGATATGAACATTCCTCTTTTATTTCTTCCAAAACCTGTCTTCCCTCAGCTAAAGGCTCGGTGAGTGAAGGTTTTTTGTTTTTATCTTGCAGACAGGATTTAATAAGAGACCAAATAGCCATAGTGCCTACTGGCAAAGGGTTTTGCCTATCCGCTATACAGAGGTCCTTCCCCAACTGTTCCCACTGTAGGGTATTCAAAAGGCCCTCATCCAAAAACCAAGGGGAAATCCTTTCCACAGTATCAAGAAATACTTTAGCTGTTTTTTCCTTTAATGGCGTCCCATGGTTTTTTAATAACTCCCTGAGGGGTTGCTGCATTCTGTATTTAGACGTTTCAGACCCCATTGTTACTAATTTGAATAGCTTTAGTTATAGCAATTACAATAACAAACAGTGGCCTAGCTGTCAGGAGCAACGAGATTACTGAAAGGAAAACTATCAAGTGTGCATTAGAATTTTTATAGCGGCTTTTCACGTACTACCTACACCCTAATTGGACCGCTTCAAACGTGTTTCTACTTTCACTTTAATTAGACCGCGTTCCACGAGTCAGGACCGCTGATGGCGTATCCCGATACCTTTTAACTGGACCGCATTCCGCGCGTCCCCAGGACCGCTGATGGCGTATCCTGATACCCTTTAACTTTTTTATAACCGGTTTAACTTGTATATAAAAAAATTTTTTTTAGATATCTTACCTTGTTTTCTTTATAATGCCTTCATCTTCCCGGGTTTCGGCACCAGTTATCGCGCTCCCTCTGGCTGCAGAGAGAGACACGACAAATGTCTGAAGCTTTGGAAGTTTATTATGCACAGTCCCTCTCCTACACTTCTCTTACTCCCAGCTTCCGTGCACTCCCAGCTTCTCTTCTCTCAGCTTCTTCTTACTCCCAGCTTCCGCGCACTCCCAGCTTCTCTTCTTCCGCACACTCCCAGCTTCCAGCTCAGCTTCAGCCTCCGCCTCCCCTTCCTTCCAGCTTCAGGTTCCCTCTACTCTCCCACCCACCAGGCTTATATACACTTCAACCAATCAGGGGAGAGTACACGAGGTAAGCGCGAACAGCTGCAAGCATAGGATAGGTACACGAGGGGAGCATGCTCTAATCACATCGTTAACTAGCCAATCATTGGAATTCACTGGTTGTTTACTGTATAGCTGGCCGCTTTTGGCTCAGCGTCAGGCGCCATCTTGACCATGCCCAAGGCTGGGGGTCCAGGAAACCCCAACACCCCAGCTTTTCTGAAGTTGTTGGTTGGACACTGACTATCTACATTAAAATAATTCCAGCATGGAATTTGTTTGGCAGATGTGCTGTGGCTTCTGAGGAGGAGCAGAGGCTCCCTCATTTAGAATATCAAACTTTTAATGGTGTTGTATTTATTTCCATAGCTTTGGCTAACATAGTCGTCACTGTTTGAAAGAATGAGATTAGATTCTCATTCCCTGTACTTTAGAATGATTTCTGTTGACACTCACAGAGTGAATTTGTTGCTGAAAAATTCCAGTTCTTTTGAGAGCCCACACCCCTCAGTTTTTAGGGATTGTGTTCTTAATTAAATCAGGACGGAGAGTATCGTGTCAGTCCTCCTGTGACTGAGGCAAGGGGACTCTGTGTGTTCAGGGTCTGGGTGGAGGAAGTAGTCATGGAGGAGAAGTAATTTGGGGGGTTTATTTTGTCCCTGCTGAGTGAAGGCTTCTCTGTTCTCCTGAGTGCCATGTTCTTAGCTGCTTTTCTCCTCCACACTCTTCTGCCATGATGTTGTGTCTCACTTGAACCCAGATTCATCTATGACTTAAAGCAGTGAAACCATGAGCCCCCAACAACCTCCTTCCTCTGAGACTGTACTTGTCTGGTCTTTGTGTCACAGTGGTAAAAAGCTAAGACCCTGGGCCCCAGCTATCCATCCCCGTAATTAGAGTCATTCCTGGGGCACATCTGCCATTAGCACTTTCCACTCCTGGCTTCCTGCAGAGCTGCTCACTAATGGGCCAAGAAGAGACGGTCCTGTCCAACCTCCCAGCACCTGTGATGTGACCTGTGCACACAGGTGAGAACAGAGAAGCCCTGGGCATCTCCAGCTCTGAGGGCATCTCCACCTCCACCACTGGGATCCCAGAGAGGCTGAGGGCCTCATGGCCACAGGGTTTACACCTTCTGAGGTCATCAAACACTGATGGCTGCAGGAGGAGCAGAGCATCTGCAGGTCTAGTACCTGTGTCTTTTGTTGCCAGAGGCCCAGGGCTTAGAAAGACTCACCAAAAAGAAAGGATGTCTGCCTAAGGTGAGGAGTGAGAGAATTACAAGATTTCAAGATCACACAGTGCATGTAGGTACAGAGACCTCACATTGCAACCCACAAATGGATAAAAATATTATTTCCATTAAAAATTACAGAAGACTGTCATTTAGACTCTCATTCCCTTCCTTTGAAAAACTCATGCATGGATACCTACAGCAGCTTCATCTGTGCTGTCTGAATATAAACTAATGCCATAACCTCTCTCCTCAGGTTTAGTGATCTGCGTCCTTTACTAAACAAGAAGTTGCATTTCCATATCTGTCTGTGGTTGCCAAGCAGAGGAAAGAGAGTGAGGGTGCAGAGGACTCCCTGGTTCATTCTTCCAAAATTCCCCAGTGCCCTCAGAGTCTGGTGCCTGTGAGCAGTGCTCTCAGCAGGTGGAGGCAGCAGGAGGAGCAGCTGGGTCAGCCCAGCCTCAGGCTTCTGCTTCCCTGTGAGAGGTTTATGTCATGGCCTATATCACTGTGGGAGGGGTATAGCCACCCTGTTGACAGAAATAAATGGCCCAATCTTCAGGCTGCAGGCTGCTGATGGTGAGAGTGAAATCTGTCCTAGATCCACTGCCACTGAACCTCGAGGGGACCCCAGATTTTAAACTGGTTGCACCACAGATGAGGAGCTTAGGAGCTTGTCCTTGTTTCTGCTGATACCAGGCTAACAAATTGCTAATGCCCTGACTTGCCCTGCAGGTGATGGTGAATCTGTCTCCTGGAGATGCAGACAAGGAGGATGGAGACTGGGTCATCTGGACATCACATCTGGCACCTGAAATTGAACAGATGAAAAGGAACATGCACACAATTAACCATGTTGTAAGAGGATTTCCCTGAAGAACCAGACAACACTGATCACATTCATCTGAGCAAATTCCCAGTGTTGCCCCTCCTTACCAGGGAGGCAGAGCAGCAGGAGCCCCAGGAGCTTAGCGGGGGCCCACATGTCCATGCTGTGTCCTGACTGGGACTGACACCTGCAAAGGGTGTGAGCAGCCTATTAAGAAGTCCTCAGGGCAGTGGGCTGTGCTCTGGGCACATGCAAATCAGCAGGGCTGGGCAGGCTGGGCACAGCTGCAGGGCTGGCTTTTCTCAGTCACTCAGCACAGAACTGTAGTCCCCCTGTGTTCCAGGGCAACACAGATAATCTGCTGCTCTCTGAGGCCAAAAGACAGTATGTCTAGTGCCAGTTGAGTAGCTTGCTCTTTTGACCTCAACCAGGTTCAGTGCTTACTTTCTTTCTACTGTTTCATCTGTGACAGGGGCTGTCCATTATGGCACAATCCCAGACACTGCAGAACAGGCCATCAGCTACTTTCCTTTGCACTTATGGAAATTCCTGAGGCTACAGAATGTTTCTCTTTGCTCTCATTCCTTGATACTCGTGATTTGAAGTAGAGAGGAAAAAGAAAACACAGGAGTCACAATTTATAAAGAAGGGTGTCACCTGTTCCATTCAACCTCATTCCTCTAGCTGAGAGACTTGTCTTCATTTATAAATTTTCTGTCCAACTACTTCCATAGAAGTCATCCAAGGTCAGGGATTTTCTTCTTTCCACCTAAGGAGTATGAGCCTCCTTTCTAGCCCAGCTTGTGATTATGCATGACTTTCATCCCTGGTTGCTCAGACCAGTGTTCCTATTCTCTCTCCTCTGGCAACTCAAGTCCTTGCCTTCAGAAGCAGAGATCCTATCTCTACCAAGTGTCCATTGATCTTCTACTATGTTCCATAAACCTGCATATCCTACATCTGCAAATGTCTATCCACTCCTAAAAGAACTCAGTGCTCAATGCCTGGTTTAGAAGAGTGGGAACCAAGCAGGGTGCAAGAGAAGCATGGGGACGCGTCACAGTGGGATCCTGAGGGTGTCCCCTCATGGGGTGGTGGTAGTGTTGTCCCAGTGTGGGTCACCAAGAGGGGAGAGACAAGGAGAGACAGGAGTCCCTTACACAGGAGACAGCCCAGCATCATGACAAAGATGCCCATATACCCATATAAGGAGACAAATATGATGGTGGCCGCAGAGGGATGTCAGAGTGACACAGGTGGGTGGGTTTGTTAGAGGGAGTATATGAATGGGAGGGGTAGTTGAAGATGACAGCTGTAGATTGGTTTTGAACAGGGAAGTTGTTATGGTTTGGATGTGTGCTGTTCCCCCAAAGCCCATGTATGCAAAAATGCAAAAAGATTTAGAGGAGAAATGATTGGGTTATGAGATCCTTAACCCAATCTGTGAATTAATCCCCTGAAGGGATTAGCTGAGTGGTAACAATAGACCAGTAGGGTATGGCTGGAGGAGCTTGGTCATTTAGGTGTTTCTTTAGAGTATATATTTTATATCTGACCAGTGGAATCCCTCTCTCTGCTTTCTGATCATCAAGTGAGCCACTTCCCTACACCACACTCTTCTGCCATGTTGTTCTGCCTCACCTCAGGCCCCAAGGAATGTCTATGGGTGGAAACCTCTGAAACCAAGAGCCCTTAAATAAATCTTTCCTCCCCTAAAATTGTTCCTGTCAGATTCTTCGGTCATAGCACTGAAAAAGTTGACTAAAGGAGGAATGGATTAAAAATGCCAATTCATTTATGGTAACTAGATCCAAAATCCTTAGTGTTACAGAAAGGTATTACTTAATTGAAAGGAGACTAATTAAATGAAACCTATGATTTTAGAGCATAATGAGAGATATCATGGTATACTCACAATTCTTGTAAAATAAGACATGAATACCTTTCAGAATTAGACATATTTGTCACTGAATGCTAATAGGTAAATAGAAAATTCCCTACTGGTGAAAAAATGGTCCTCCAGTCTCAAAAAGCACCCACGGTTTCCAAACACCAGTATTCAGTAAAAGGAACCATCAGTCCTTGAATAAATGTCCATTACAAAATGTCAATAGGAAAATGGAGACTGAACCTGGTCCATCTTGGTCTTCAGGGTACATTTAAGGAATGAGTTGGTCATATTCAATCAAAATAGTAACCAATTTGAAAGGAACTCCAACTAGAAACACTGAAAATATTTGGCATCAAAAGAATTAATGATGAATATATGTTATAAATCATTGAATAAAGTATGTCTCCATGAATTTATACTTCTCTCTTAATGAATAATGGGATATTCATGAAATATCAAGGAATATCCACAAATCCTTCCTAATTATGAAGGGGGAGGGTAACTGTGTGGCAGAGAATTCAGGCGACACCACCTGAATCCAAGTTCACAGCTTCACCTCTGGACATTCCTACCTCTAATGGACTGAATTGTTGGAGTTGTGACCCCAGTGCCTCAGGATGTGATAGATTTGGGGACAGACTTCTTGAAGAGGTAATAATGTAAAGTGAGGTCATTTGTTAGGTGTTTAATTCAATATGCCTGGTGTTTCCTAGAAAGAGGAAATTAGAACTCAGAGACCATGGGGGAAAGACCAAGCGACACAGAGAAAGAAGACTGCCTGTAACTCAGACAGAGGCCTCAGAGGAGAACAGCCCTGCTGATGCCTTGATCTCTATCTTATGGATTCCACAACTAATAGAAAATAAATGTCTAATGTTTACAACCTCCCGTTCTATGGTCCTTTGTAATATCAGCACAGTAAACACAGCACCAAAGATTGATTAGCGAAATTTTATCAAGAGGAAAAGCAGATCCTAAAGAGTGAACATTCCATAAGGCAACTGGTGTGTCATATCAAAAGTGACAAAAGGAAACAGTGCAGTGGTCCAGAAATGGAGTCTAGGGTCCTGACACTAATGACAGCTCACGGCTGGGACGGCAACACTTCCTTAACAAGGGCAGCATGGGGACAGCTGACAGAATTTGAAGTGGACCTGACAACCAGATGGGATAATGGGCTAATGCTGATCTCCTGATTCTGCGGTGGTATTGGGTTATGTAGGAGAGAGTGGTTAGGAGGAAGCACGTAGTAAAATGTGGTGGACCATCAGGTCTTAAGCTGACTTTCACATTGTTCCAGTGGGAAAGAAGAATTTTGAGTTATTTATACATGTCTGTGAGTTTGAAATTTCTTCAGAAAAAATTTTAAAGATGCACCGTCTGTTCTCAAGAGAAAGAAAGATTTTCCTTGTCATTTTGCAATAAGCCTGGTCAGTTCTTATTGTCACATTCTATTTCCTGTTCCCAAGGGATGGAGCTGGAGCCTTGGTCCCCAATATGGTGATGTTAGGAGTTGGTGGAAATTTGAGAATCGGAACCTACTGGAAGTCCCTAAGTCAGCGTGGCTGCTTATCTGGTTATGTGGCAGCAATGGAGATGGTCTCTCTGAAGGGTGAAACTTCTGTCCCACATTTCATCTTTGGAATAAGATTGGAGTGAGTGTTCCCCAAATTTGGAAGTCTACTGAACAGTAACTGAGGGCTTTGGAAGGAGAAAGTAGCTGCTTAGAACGAGGGAATCCCTGTTCAATCTCCACCTCTAACCAGGACTCTGATTTAAAGAACACATAAGGGGAAGATGAGAGTTTCAAGGAGTACCAACTCCAAGTCTGGGGACACAATGAAAATGATTCACTTCTCCCCTTTCTTAGAAAAACGTCATGCTTTAAGAAAAACAAAAAAAAGGAAAGAGTTAGGCAGAGCACAATCTTCACCAGAAATAAATATCACACATAGTAAAAGATGCTCTGCTAACAGTGGGTCCATCTTGTCCTCACAGATGGTGACATGGCACAGATTCTGGCCTCTGGCTTGTGTGTTGGGTGGATTCATGCAGCAGGAGCATTTGGGAGTGACAGACAGTGCCCTTCATGACAAGTTGGATCCAGGGACAGAGGCCCATTAGTGATGAGGCAGGTCTGTGTTTTTCCAGCAGGAACAAGCATTCAACTGCACTGAATGCTCCTCTCTTCCTGAGCCTATCCATGATGAAGGACCTGGACACTCAGTGCCCCACTGCCCTGGGTAAGGACAGTGCTCCAGGGCTGAGTCTCAAGGCAGCAGTGGAGCATCAGGGCAGAACTGCTCTTTGGTTGTCTGTCCATCACATTGAAATGGAAACTCCATGATGCCAGGTATGCTGTCTGATCCGTTCAGGTGCCTGGGCCCAGGACTGTTCATGGTGCTGTTGGTGCCAAACTTTATGAACACTTGTCATGGTGGGTACGGATAAGCGAAGAACTGTCCTACCAGAGTTTGGGACCTGAAGTTTTTCACCTGTTACCCCAAGAGGAGCTGTGGCACCTTAGATCCATCAGAGACAGAAGGGTTGGCAAGACAGGAGATGCTACTGAGAACTTGGGTGACCTAAAGGGCAGGGACCAGGGTGATTCTTACTCATGGGGTCTCCTGTCCTGAGAAGTGTTTGTGCTGAGGGAAACAGGAGGGCTGGATCCCATGTGTCCAGGTGCCTTCTAGTTGCCAAAGGGGAACTTCAAATATTGATTTGTGATTCAGAAGAGAGCTGGGACAGACACAGCAGTTGTGCACTCTCTCCTCGTTCTGTTCAGGGACATGGTGTACCCCACGTTCCAACACCATGTTTGCATGTCTCAATAAGGTTTTGAAGCTCTATGCTCACATACACTGAGAGTCCAATATAAAATGATTGACTTCTCCCACCTGCAGCTGATCTGGAAGAGCGTAGTTGACAAGCGATTTTCCATTTGGAAACGTTGATGGAAATCACTCTGCTGGCTGGTTTCTTGTCCTTGCCCTGGAGAGCCAACCCTCCTCCTGTGGTGCTGACTCTTTCCATCCTCTCCAGCCCCTGCCTCAGGATTCCCTGCACAGGTGCTTTTGCTTTCACTCTGTGGTGTTTGGCATGGGCCGTGGGGCTCAAGGCAGCTGCTCAGAGCTCTGTTAATACACTGTCCCTGGAGATGGGGACTGAGCACAGATGGTGAGCATCAGTAAGATGGGGACACAGCCCAGATCCTCCTCTGCATGGTGCTTTGGGCTCAGCTGAGTGGTTTGCACAAGTAGTATCCTAATGAAAGTACACAATGACTTCAACATGCACCACGAAAATATCATATAAACCAGCCCTATTCTTCTTTAAGAATCAGAAAATCTACATTTCAGGTATGTTTTAATACACTGGTGATGCAGGGTGTGATCCCTGTACCTTCCTGATTGCAGGTCCCCTGGGGACAACTTGATGACCTGGTCTCCAGGCTCTCTGACTGTGTCAGCAGGAGAGGGTGTCCCCATCGGCTGCAATACAACCAGTCTTTTATTCAACCAGGACAATGTGGTCTAGTAAGAGCATAAACCTGCCCTGAACTACTTCTGTCCTGACATCCATCCAGGCAGCTGGGGCCCCATCGAGGTTCAGTGGTAGTGGGTCAGGGACAGAGTTCACTCTCCCCATCAGCAGCCCCAGCCTGAGGATCTGGCACGTTACTCCTGTCCACTGTGCTCTTGTGCTCTCCCACAGTGCTTTTCTTCTGACACCTCCTCCCCAGGGACTAGGTCAGTGGGTCTCTCCTGCACTGGATGCCTCCTGCCTGCCCAGCCCTGTTTCTCCTTTATTGTACCCAATGCTTGCCTCCAGCACAATCACAGAAGCATGTGCACGTCTGGGGGAAGATTGTGCAGGGCAGTGTGCCCTGAGTGTTGGGCATGAGAAAGCCTTGGCGTGCAGTCTGTGGTGGCCTGATAGGAACCTTTCTCTTAGGTGCCAGTGCTTTCTGCATCACTGACGTTTCCCATGCAGTTGATTCACAGTTCTGAGCAAAGTGAGGCTTCTGCTGCCCCTTGTGGTCCAGAGCCAGGGTGCTCAGGCCCGGACAGATCAATGTCCTCTCCCTGCACCTGATGACACTACCCTGCTCTGGGTTACCTCACCTTGCTCCATCACTTCCTCACTTTGGGAGCTGGCCCAGGCTCAGTGCTCAGGACCTGATTTTTCCAGTGCTTCCCCACCAGGACTTACATCTGCTTCTCTAACCCCTGCTCTCCAGCAGGACCCACTAGTCAGCATCTCCTGGTCTGATTTCTGCATTTGCTCTTTGATCTTAGTTTCAGAGCTGGATTACTTCCTCCTCTCTGTTTCTGCAGTTCACAAGTATTCTCATGTTCCACTTCCTCTGTGAAGGCCTACTCCGTGGATGTAGGCTGTGATACTCTTTGTCATTGTCCTCGGCCTGCTCTGTTAACTGTGGACAAGACAGCCTCATGCCTGTGGCATTGGTCTGTCAATCATGGGTCATGCCTAGACTTGACATCTAAACCCTATGGTTTGTTTTTCATCCTTGTCTTGCCTGATCTTACCTTACTATTTTCTTGGACACATGATCACTACATTAGGTTATGGTCTCCTATGTGTGGAGCACTGCTCTAAGTAATTAACAGTGTGAAAATCTTAGTATACAGAGCCAGACATGTGTTGCATGCATGCCTGTAATCCCAGGAACTCGAAAGGAGGAGGCTGGAAGACGGCAGGTTCAAGGTCAACCTGAGCAACTTGGCAAGGCTCTAAGCAACATAACAAGACCCTGCCTCAAAATAAAGAAAAGAAAAAAATATATATAGCAGTACTGGGCATGTGACTCAGTAGATAAGTGCCACTGGATTCAATTCCCAGTGCCCAAAAAAATAATAATATATATAATATAAATTATTTTATATATTATATATATATGTCTATCTGTGTATGTATTTATGGACATGTGATTTTTGGTGATTCTTGATCTTTTGGAAATGTGGTAAAGATGCTACCTTCAAATGCTATCTTATATGCTATCTTATTGACTGATGTTCAGGCAAGAGAAGAATCATTTGGGGTGCTGGTAAAATGCAAATGCTCCATCCAAGTTGGGGACTGCTGATCCATCTGATCACTTAGGACATGGAGAATATATATTGCTCACAAGGCTCTTCTGACTCTGAACTTCAAATATCCTGAAACAGTCTAGTTCCTAATAAGGAATTTTGATTTGAAAAATCTGTGATACTTATCTGTGATAATAATCTATGAAAAATACAGAAAAGAAAATGGAGGGAAATTTGAAAAGTCAGTACGGACCTTCCCTCATTCCTCCTGGCTGTTCTTTAGTCCTGCTGCTAGAAAGAGAATCTCCCTGACTTTTTAGGAGGGGTAATTTTCCATACCCAAGATACAGTTGCTCAATTAGACCACCTTATACTAAAGAGGAGAGAAGAAGTTGGTTCACCATTACAAAGAACCACCCGTGAAAACAGACACAGTACCCAGGAAGCTCACCATCAGTAGGTTGTCCTTCTCCTTTTCCTTCCTTCTATATCCATGGCTAATGTCTTCTTTGCAACACTCTCATGCAGTCCTTTCTTATATTCTGCTCAGAGTTACAGTGGCAATGTGGGGTACAAGTAAGCTGTTGGGCAGTTACTCCGTCTTTGCTGCTAGTGAAAATTGATTGTTGCTTTAGACTCTCTCAAGGCCAATTTTTCTCCTCTTAAGATTGTGTACTGGATATGCTTAAGTTAGTGTTGAAGAACCTTGGAAGCAGTTACAAAAATTTCAATAGTGCAGCTGAAAGATGATGCAGGTTGGATTTAGGCCAGGTTTAGAGAGAAGAGATGAATAAGAGCTTTTTTATATGGATAGTCAAAAGAAGATAGGAGAAGCATGAAGTGACGTAAGTCTGTTTATTAAATTGTTTCATTGGTATCATTTCTATGAGTAAAATTATTCTGATTTTCAAAGATAGTGACAGAGGCTCTGATTTTCCAGGGTCCATTAACGTGTTTATGTCAATTTCCCGGTAGGGTTTAGTGATGGGCATGAAAGTGGAAATTAAACCTCTAGTCTTTCTTAAAATTTTGTAGTAAATTGAGCAACATGTAGAAAACATTAACTATTATTCATTCAATTTTAACTGTATATTTAAAATTACATGGAGGATTTATTTTCATGATAGGGGCCACGTTTCATGGACAATGATCCAACAGTGTATGTTTGACCCTGAATCTCCATGTCATGTAAGAAATGCTTATCCATGGGAATACCTGACTCTGTAGCACAGCACATGGACAAGGCAAAATGGCAAAAGTGTCCCTCTGTTCTTAAACACTGTGTGTGTGCAATGCACCCCAACAGCCTAGAAGGTTAATGTTCATCTAGACGTGAGCAACTGTCCTTTAACTTGTACGCAACCAGAGTCATTTTGACCCACTTCCCCTTCTGCTTATGACCCTCAATCTCATGAGTTTCGTTTCTGGTTTTGAATCATAGCAACAGCCACTTGTGATTAATGTGCCTGCATGCTTTACTTGTGGTTTTAAACTACAAAAGTTGTGCTCTAACCCCTGGAGGGGTTGATGAGTGCAACCTAGCAGTTTGCCCTCCTCCAACCAGCCAGTGAATCCTGACTGCTATTTGGTGAATAAATATTTCATGTCCTACTTCAAGATTGACCCAGTGATTTATTGCAATCTTGTCATAACAGTCACAACTGCTTCTCTCTCTCGGCACCTGTTTCAGACAGAGCACTTGGGAACATCCAGTTACCAGATTGCACACAGTCTGTGTGGAGGGTGCCTGGTTGAATCCTACAAGATTTTTCAAACTGAAGGGATAATGAAGACTCAGGGAAGAAATCTGAACACAATGAAAAAAGCCATTGGACATGACACAAATGATGGCTCTATTCAGTCATCCTTAAATTATCTAGCACAAGAACAAAGATTCTGTTACGAACCAAAAGCATTGAACTTCCATGGCACCCTGGGTCACTGAAATAGGTCACAGACACAAAAATTGCAAGTATGGGTTAACAGTGGGTATACCAAGTGTCAGGTTCTCAGGTATCATCACAACTGATACAGAAGGCAGAGCTCCCACCCCTTGTTTACATCCCCTGGAGAGTAAAATGTGCACGAATGTTAAAGGGATTTCCAGACCTTGAGGATAAATTCTGGGTGGAGTCAGAGTTGTGTGTCTCCTGGAACCAACCTGAAGAGGTAAATTGCATGAGGAGCAGTGCAGAAATGTCAGGGCATCCGCTTTCCAATAGTGCAGGGGCTGCTACAGGGCACTCTGAATGGCAGAGCCCCAAGACCTCACATCAAGTCACTGACTCAACCAGTCAGGTGCTCCCTTCTCTCCTGCACTGTGGGAGGACTGCCAGCCTTCCTTCAGACATCCTG
This sequence comes from Sciurus carolinensis, assembly GCF_902686445.1. Classification (NCBI taxonomy): domain Eukaryota; kingdom Metazoa; phylum Chordata; class Mammalia; order Rodentia; family Sciuridae; genus Sciurus; species Sciurus carolinensis. The sequence goes on from NC_062225.1 coordinate 2,012,120, forward strand.
CTTGACTCCCAAATATGACATATGCTGTGTGGGGCAGTTTATTCTGTAAAAACCGGTCTCCTTGCTCTTCTGGGGAGACTGCATATTATCTCACATGTCAAGTTCAGTGTGAGTGTGTTATTTTTTCTTCCATCCACTTGAGCAGCTTTTCTCTGGGTCAGGGTGGAAGGTCAGGCCCTCTGACTTTTAGGAAGAGCTGCAGTGAGCCTCACCAGTCACTGTGTTGTACCTAGTGCTGAGCATGTATCACAGGGATGGCCGCTGTCCCCAGTAAGCAGCAGGAAGGTGGGATGAGCATCCTGCCCTTGAGTCTCACACAGCTTCACCCAGGTGCCGTGGGAAAGAGGCATGCAAGGCCTCACTGCACATGGGGCCTGGCTTTGTGTTTTGAACTATGACCCTCTGGGGTTTAGGATGGCTTCACAGGAGCAGGGAGCACATCACCAGGCTCCACAGTGTTGGGAGTGCAGGTGGTGTAAGGACATCTGACTCTCTGCTCAGAAACTGGGTTGGGAGGCTGGTTGAGAGGAACCCTAGATCCACTCCTTCCTGCGGTGTGCACTGTGCCAGGGTGAGTTGTCACCAACTCTGTGGCTGTCCTTAGAGTGGATGATGACCTTCTCACGTTAGAGACCCTGCCCAGTCATGATCACTGACTACAAAAGACTCATCTAGAATTTAAAAAATATTGTTGAAACTGTATACTTGGAGGCTCCAATGTAGATTAGTGTTGAAGCATTTGCTTAACATGCAGGAGGTTCTGGTTCAATCCAACAAACTGCAAAACAAGCAAACAAAGAAAGAAAAGAAGGAAAATGTGTATAACACTAAGTCCGTTAATTATATTATGTAACAAAGTGGTGCATTTTTCACAAATTAAATATAGTTGAAATTCTCTGAAGCCAGGACTATATTGGATTCCTTAAATAAATGACTCTCACTTGGTTTATTGTACCTTTCAACATCCACAAAATATTTCAGAATGCTTATTTCCATTTACTGCACCATCTCACATCACCTCACATAACCACACTCAGGGCATTCAGGTCAACCTAACTTACTGGAGAACTTGAGTCCCTCAGCTCTGACCTTCAGGGACAAGGAAAATGGACTACTTGTAAGGGGAGAGCTGAATGTCCCCTGCTCTGATTAAGACCAAGGATGGTGACTCTTCCTGTGTGGCTTCTGGGGACACAGTTGGTTTTGGGACTGAGAAAATGGAAATGCTGCCTCACCAACAACAGGGAAAGTTCATTGTATTTGAATCCTAGGCTTCACCTACATTCCAGGCTCATGTCTCTCCTTCATTCCAGTTTCTGGTGACATCTGCAGACCTGGCTACAGAGCAATCCCCTCAGGGGGGACAACTTCCTGTGCTTTTCTAAACAAGGCCATCCCATGATTTATAAAACCCACCCTCACTCTCTTTCTGAAGTGATCACAACTTCACAGGCATTGTTTTGGGATGGCACAGACTCCTAACATTAAGAGTGGAAAGCATTCTCCAAATCACCTACATCCTCACAGTAGGGCAGCCACAGAACCCTTCTCCACACAGCACCTCACACAGAAAGGAAATTCAACAGAAGTTACAAAATCCTGCAGAAATGCTTGAGGTGTCCCTGGGAGAAAAAGCAGGTGTCATGTTAGAGCACCATCTCCAGCCACTCTGATCAGTGAACATGCTGCATTATTGGTCAATGATCCCGGGTGTTCAGAGCATTGCAGGACATGTGAGAAGCAGCCTGAAGGTCGGCCCTCAGATACAGGAGTCACAGGTTCTCCAGTCATAGATGCTCCTGCTCTAGGTTCCAAGTGAGGGGTGCAGAGGACCCTGGGTCACTCCCTCTGGCCTCACGGCTCTCAGGTTTTCTGGATTCTTGAACAATGATAATAAAGAGTTTGTTGTGGGCTCCAAGATTTCCAGGCACCTTACGCTTTCTGATTACTCTGAGCAATACCTATGATGGAGAATCTGAGTCTGCTGAGCAGAAGTGCTGAGTCCACATGGGGTTTCTGTTAGGTCTGCTCCACAATATAGGGTCCACTGTGTGTCTTGCCCTCAGCAGTACAATGCAGCATCTCCAGGCTCCTCACTGAGACTGGGAGACATGAATCTGCCCCAGATCAACTGCCACTGACCTGGGATCAAGGGATGTGTGCAAGGTTAGGAGGCTTCATGTAAAATGAGAAACGTTAAAGCCATTGTAGCCATGGTCCTCATGATTTAGGAATTTCTTCCATCACTTGAACCAAGATATTACCAGAAGACACATTCTTAAAATGTTCCAAAATGCCCCTTAACTTGAACAAGAGAGATATTACTATATTTGGGGAAATTAGTAACCCTTACCTACTCTATTGTCCACAGTGAGCTGAAGGGTTAAGATGGAAAGCAGAGGTGGGTCCTGTTAGAATCAGGGACCGCACATACCCTCCCCTGAGACCTGAAGGACACTGACCAGGGAATGTTCCAGAGACTACTGGCCCATGCCTCACCTCCATAGAGACAGCTAATCCCCAAGTGGAAGGGCCACTTCAGCTGGGTCCTTCCTTCTGCATGATGATTGTGACAGAGCAGGTCTTCAAGCAAATCCCCAGCAAGTTCCTCCTCTGTGAGCCTGAGTGTGCATCATGGGGCTGGATACACTTAGGAAGGGAAGAGACTTTCCTCCTGAGGGAGGGAGCAGAGGAGGGAAGTCTAGGGGGAGGGAGAGGTGGAGGGTATACACACCTAGGTGTTTGTTTCTATTGGTTTGTGACTGAGTGTGGTCACCACGATATTAGGTCCTACTCCGTGAAGTCTGTGCATACAACTTATATGGAAAAATGCCTTTGCAGGGTGAATTAAGACATTTAAATGTTAGAGATTATCCTGTGTTAACCTGGTGTGCCCTGGATACAGGTCCTAGTGTCCTCATTAGAAAGAGGGACACTTAACATAGATATAAGGACAAAGGACATGGAAGACAAAGGTGAGACCAGAGTCATGGGACTGCAGTCCCCAGGGTTAGGGATGGAACAGCAGACTGCTCCCTGTCACCATTGCAGGGACTCTTGCACTCAACACCTACTGTTGGTCACTGGGACTTCTGACCCAGCACTGTGAGAGGTTATAGCACTGTTGTTGTAAACCAACCAATCTCTGATAATTTATTAAAGCAGATATTGGCAACTAATACATTTGGGGCTCAGGGAAAACCCATACTACAGCTGTCAATCTCCAAGATCAACAATGCAATGCTCCACACCAATGGGAAGCTGGAAGTTTCTCTAGTAGGAAAACAGCACTGTCAACCCTGAGTACTGAGGTGCATGCTTTCTGTAGAATAAATATTAATGGCTGCTAGTTCAAATGATGTCTGACTATTGACCTCACTTAGTGTCCTCATTCTGAGATATTCAAAGGCACTTCAGATAGAACTCTGTGATTTTATTTTACCACCATCTTATTTCATTGTGGTCATCTTGTAGACACTATGCTCCCCTACCACAGTATTCTTTCTTCACTTTTCCACCCAGAGACACGGTCATCAGAGCACATTTGGGTGATCAAGTTCCATGGTCCTTGAGGGCTGTGGCTGGATTGAACCCAAGTCGGTCCTGACTTCAACTGCTGCTTCCATGTGATCACGATCTCCCAAAGGTACAGGGAGGACTGTAAGATGGGAGGAGAGAAATCCACACTGATAGCAAGAAAACTCAGCTCCCTGCTGCCTCTGCCCACACCATACTGACATGAGCTTCAACTCAGGTCCTTTGCAGGTTCTTCTACAAACACAGCCATGCACACCATCCAGACCTACCTGCCTCCATTGTAGATGTGGGCAGGGAGGCATCTTGCATTGCCCTGAGCCCTCCCTCACGTCCTCTGCCCTCTCATGCTCACTCAGTCCTCCTCTGGCACACTCTTCCTCTCAATCTAATCCCATAGTCCTGAACAGAAAGCAAGCATAACCCTTCCCCTCTACTTGGTGCTGTGAGGGCAACCCCAAGATGGGGAGAAGATTTATCTAGGTGTTTTCTACCTCAGGCGAACTCTGATACCAACTCTTCTTAGGGTAAAATGTTCTTTGCTCCAGTCAAGTAGACACCAAACAATAGCAATGGGGAATGCTTGGGGACCACAGCATAGTCATTGTCAGGGTGTCTATGTCCCCTCCCCTTCCCTCAGTCCCTACTATGTTCTGACAGATCACCGTGACCTCATGGACTCAGAGCAGCACAGGCTGGTTATCTCATGGTTCTGGAGGTCAGAATGCTTAGAGTGAGCTGAAACCCAGGTTCAGGAGAGCTGTGTTCCTTCCTCAGGCTCCTGAGGAGAGAATCCAGGTCCAGACATTCCAGATCCTAGATTCTCCCATGTTCCTGCTCCTGGCCCCTTCCTCCATCATTATTGCCCCTCACAATTGTCACAACCTCTCTGACTCTGACCATCTTTCCTACCTATTCTAAGGACCCTGGTGTTTATATTAGTCTTCTGCAGAATATTTGGGAAAATCTCCAGATATACAATCTTCAACTTAACCACATCTCCCAAGTCTTCTAGCTATTATAAGGAGTAACCTGGGGTCCAAGGATTAGATTGATTTTCTGTATAATGTGGCATCAGAGGAAATACCATAACTTTTGGAAGTCATGAAAGGAGAATCCATCATTCATTGTCTCCTGCCGCATAAGATGGAGGCAGGAGCAGAGAAGAATATCCTGGTGAGTACTATTGTCCACAGAGAACTTCAGAATACAACTCTCAGACTTTCTGCAAAGCTCTAAGACCCCATGGATGGGCACTCTTTAATTTCAGTTGAATATTCTCTCTGGCTTCTCAGTGAGCAACAGGGAGTCCCATTTTTGGTTTCTGCTTCTCTATCAGAACCCCAGGACATTAAGCTGTAGAATAGAGTCTTGTTTTCTCCACTTACCAAATTCTAACACAGGTATCAATAGGGCTTGTGTTTTGATGTATAAACCCAACTGCACACATAACCAAATTTCTCAGGTATCTAAATTAATTCAGGGGAGCATAGCCATGCCTCTTCTCCTTGGGCTGAGGAGGGGCAAGGAGAGTGGGGGTTCAGAGAACCCCTCTTGGCCCTTTCTACCCAAAGTCCCCTGTGATGTTCAGAGCCTGGCTGCCTCTGAGCAGTGCTCTCAGCAGGTGGAGGCAGCAGGAGGAGCAGCTGGGGCAGCCAGCTCTCACACTTTGCTTCCCTGGGAGGTTTATGTCATAGCCTGTATCACTGTGGGAGGAAGATTGTAACCTTGTAGACAGTAGTAAGTGGCCACATCTTCAGGCTGCAGGCTGCTGATGGTGAGAGTGAAGTCTGTCCAGATCCACTGCCACTGAACCTCGATGGGACCCCAGATTGCAAACTGGTTGCACCATAGATCAGGGACTTAGGAGCTTTCCCTGACTTTTGTTGATACCAATTTAAAGCTATGCCAATGCTCTGACTGGCCCTGCAAGAGATGGTGACTCTGTCTCCTCTAGATGCAGACAGGGAGGATGGAGACTGTGTCATCTGGATGTCACATCTGGCACCTGACAGAAAACATATCAACAAATATAAAAATATTAATCATGTTAATGAGCATTCCCCATTGTCCAGTAATCCTAATATATTAGGCTGATAAATTACTCAATGCGTCCCTCCTTACTGGAGGCAGAGCAGCAGGAGCCCCAGGAGCTGAGCAGGGGGCCCTCATGTCCATGCCTGTGTCCTGATGGGACTGACTCCTGCACAGGGTGTGAGCAACCTATTAAGAAGTTCCTCAGAGCAGTGGGCTGTGTTCTGGGTACATGCAAATCAGCAGGGCTGGGCAGGCTGGGCACAGGTGCAGGAATGGCTCCTCTCCTTCACTCAGCACTGCACATGTTGCCCCAGGTGTCCTGCTTTGAACAGGACAACACAGATTTGCCTGGAGGGAATGTGTTTCCCCAGGGACCACATGCAGAGCATCATCCTCTTTCCAGTGAGTAGAGATCTCTTGCTCTCATGATTGTTCAGATGTCAGAATAAGGCTATTGCTTTAACTCTATGTGGTTCTGATGTTTTTCTCTTGCAAATCTAATATCTTTTATATGTCTTGTTAGGGTTATTTTAAATGATGTGTCTTCTTTATGATTCCTAAATTTTAATGTCCATCTCATTCTTGGTAGAATGTTTCGTAATATTATTTCACTGAAATGTTTCTTAATGCTTAGTTTTGTATTTCCATTTCTCTCTGTCTTATTGGCTCTCAAATTGGTCTTTTTACGTTGCTCAGAATTCATTCATATTCTGATTGTGGGGTTTTAGTTACTTATTTGCCATTTTTGCAGATTGAGTAATTAAGTCTATTTGCCCTGTTTTAAAGTCCTGAAGTTCTCTTTACTCTGTAATTTAATCTGTTGGTGATATTTTAATTTTAATTTAATTTATTGTGTCTTTTTTTTTTCCCCAATAGCTCTGATGGTTTCCAGTAGCTCCATTTTGTTGTTTTGTTGAAATGTTCTTTCATCTGCTTGATTTGATCCTTTAATTACTTCCTTATATGTTATTTAGTCATTGAACATTTTAATAATCAGTTTTATAGGATTTCTCTAGGATTTTTAACTGCTTCACATCTGTGATTTCCTTTTTGGGGGATTGTAAATTCTGGGGTGAAATTGGTTTGCCAGTTTTCTCTTGTCAGAGGGTCTATTTGTGCTTGTATTGGAATTAATTATTTTTTCCTCTTTTCACACATTTCATTTGGCATGCACTTATCTTTTTGTTCTAGGGACTTCTCCCTATTTTTCCTGCATAAGCAGATGTCCAGGTGTGGGACCTGAGATTCCCCTCTAGCAGTTCCTACTTGGGTTCTGCTCATTTATTTTGACTTTTTGCTTCCCCTATTCTGGATGTTGAAATATTAATGGGACTAATTTGGGTATGGAGTGAGGTGTGCTGTTACTTGGATGAGGTGATGTAGCTAAGCAGCAGAATTTTTACCCTGAAAATTTATAACATCCCAATCACATCCCAATGCCTCCATGAGAAAGAGGGAGAATGAATTAAGAATAATGGAAAAACCAAGTACAGCCTTAGAATAGATGCACTTTTCCTACTATGATGTCTCTAACATTAAGTGTAACCTGGACAGAAGTAATGGGATCAACATTTAACATCAGCACCAACAATAAGTAATTGTGAACTAAATTAAGACATTGAAATCAGGTGTCAACTATGAGGCCCACTGTACTGATATCCATAACAATGTGAATAGCTTAGAAATTATATAAACTTCTTTCATATAGTGAAATTACAGTTCCTTAAGTGGAAAGAAAATAAGGTAGAAAGGGAAGTTTGAAATATTTAAAAAGTTAACAGAGGGGAATTAGGAAAAGGGTGGCAGGTGATGGCAATAAAGAAGAAGAAATTTAAATAAGTATAACTCATAAAATAAATAGAGAGGAAAAGGAGACAAGCAAATTTGTCATTAGAGGGGAATGAATGTGGAAGAGTAATAAGAGGAGCTAATACGTAGATACACATCAACAAACAAAATCAAACCAAATCAAAGTCACGTAAAACTTTGTCCCACAAAAGTCAAAACAAGGCTAAATAAGGATCAGGTGAAAAAAAACACAATTCAATGAAAGAAAATCAGGTGAACACATGTGTTCTTTCAAACACATCAGTGCAGCAAGAACAGGGACATACATGCACATGCACAATCTACAGAATGGAAAGAGTGAAAACATAATTCAAAATTTTAAAATTCAGCTTTTTTAAAAAGGGGGTCTTCATTTTTATTACTGTTGCTTTGGTAAATTTTACTTGTTTGTCTTCAGGGTTGATATTTTGAGGGGAGGACAATTCTTAATGAGAAACAGAGGACCTGTTCCTGCTGAGCTGTTCACACTGTCAGCAAGGATGGCTGTCCCTGCTTGTGCTGTGGTGCCATTCCTCGCCTGTCATTGGAATCTGTCACCTTTGACCCAGGGCTAGGAGTTGTGAACCTGACTTCTGTGTGTCTCATGTCATGCCAGCCCTGGTGGCCTGGAGCCAAAGCTGGGTGCCGTAGCTCTCAGCTCCCTGTCCCTCAGCACAGGACAGGAGAGTGCTCACAGTGGATGTGCTGCTCCCACAGGAGCTCTGGGGCAGAGGTCCAAGGGGGAAGTCCCAGGTTCCCATCTGGAGTCCTGAGCTGAGGAGCAGGTGGACAGCACAGCCTCCCTCTAGTACACCCTCAGAGCCTCCTCAGGATTTGGCATTATTAGTTTATTGCCTTGCTCTTGCTTGATTTGGGTTTAGTTGGCTCTTCTTTTATTAGTTTGTCAAGGCAAGATATTTGGGTGATTCATTTAAAATCTTTCTTCTTTCTTTTCTAATACAAGTATTTAGAGTCCTATATTTACATTATTTGTTCATCTATTTCATGTTTGCCCATAAAGCAACACAATTATTCTCTTACCTGAGAGGAAACTGGAGGAACATGAGGACCCCGGGGCTGGGTTGAGACATCACCCTGAGGGATCTCCGTTCTCAGCCTGCTGTCTGAAGAACCTTCCATACTCAATGGTCTTTCCACAGGAACCATTTAGGAGAGATAAAAATTTTTAAAAATCTAAATAGCATGAAATTATGCCTCCTCAAGATACCAACCTGCTGGGCTTGACACCTAGATATGAGCAGTGTGGACAAACATGAGACTTGCTTTTAGTTTGGGAAGTATTGCAAAGGTGAAGGGGTTATGGAGATACAATTAACATCCCAAGTTAGTCGATTTTGAGTCAACCAAAGGGAGATTATTCTGGATAGGTCTGACTTTTCATGTCAGATCCCTGATAAAAGGAACCAAGCACTTACTCCTGTGGAAACATTATTTTTGTTGGCCTCATTATTGAGCAGCCCATATGGCAGGGAACTTCTGTGGAACGTGTAGGAACTTACTGTGGCCTCTGACCAACAACCCCAAAAATCGAGAAGCCTTGACCACACAATCTCATAATTAAGAACATAAGAACATAATTCTGACAACAACCTTAATGTACTTGGAAGGAGATTCTTCAAGCTTCCACATGAGGATGCAGCTGAGATAACACCTTGATTGCAGCTTACAGGACCCTGAGGAGAGAACCCAGACTAACTCTGCTCACAATCCTAACTCTCAGAAATTGTGAGATCATAAGTTTGTGGGTTAAAGTCATGGAGTGTGTTAACTGGTTGTGAATAAATAGAAAATAATACAATGCCAGGCATGGTGTTTAAAGACTGAGGCAGGAGAATATCAAGTTGTGCCATAATACAGGACATTAATGATACTCTGTCTTGAAATAAAGAAAATAAAAAGGGAAGGAAGGTAGCTCAGTAGTAAAGCACATGAAGGTTCAATCCCAGTAATGAAAGGAAGGAAGGAAGGAGGGAAGAAGGAAGAAGAAGGAAGAAGAAAGAAAGAAAGAAAGAAAGAAGAAAGAAAGAAAGAAAGAAAGAGACAGAAAAAAGAGAAGGAAAGAGAGACAGAAAGAGGAAATCTAATGTGACAATACAATTTCAGTGTAGCCAGACAGGATTAGAAACTTGAAAACTACAGAAATGTGCATCTGATCTGAGTCCAATGTTTCTTCAGGCTATATGGATGCGCTTTTCCACTCCTTTGAAAGATATGGAAGTGAAAGACTCAGTCACACATATGGAAGCCATCATATAAAAAAATACATGGACATGGAATAAGGAGAAAAGGATAAGTAATAAATGTAGAACACAGGACTTACTTTTGGGATAGACACCGAGATATCTGTATCGAAGCATAAAAATTACACATTACAATTCTGTTTTCAAAACAACTATGGAAGTGTTCTTTGCGAACCTGAGCAAATAGCCAAGGGGAAAATATTTGGATGAGAATGTAAGCTTGTGTCTGAATATTTGAAACCAATAATTTTGACTGTTCAAAGTGCTTTTTTTTGAAATGGCTGAGAAAAGATTCCTTAAAGTTTAAAGTATTGTGGACAAACTACAACTGTATCTAGAAAACGCATTGAGAAAGTTTACCTTGAGATCTTAATTCAGAATTAAAATTATTAAATTATAAAATGTCTGTAGTGGAACAAATAGTCTTTTTTTTAGGATTTTTCTTGTTTCAGATTCAGTTATTCTGTACATAGAAATCCTAGAGTCAACCAAATTCTAAAAGAACTGATAAATACATTCAGCAAAGCAGGAGGATAAAAGTTGTACAAAATTCATTAGCACGCCTACCCACCTGTAGTGAACTCACTGAGAATGAATAAAACAAATTCACAGAAGAATCAAAACATAATATCAGGAATTCACCTTGCCAAGAAGGTGAAAGAACTCTACTAATAAAATTATAAACCACAGAAAAAGGAAATGGAAGAAGACATGAGAAGATAGACTGACATGCCATGTTCATGGATTGGGAGAATTAATATTAAAATGGCCAGGCTATCCACAAAGATCATAAGATTCAACATAATTTTCATCAAAATATCAATGGGATATTTAACAGAACTAAAAAAAAGCCTAAAATCCACATGGAAACAAAGAAAATCCCCAACCAAAGAAATGCTGAACAAAAGGAACGTGATCTTCCTGATTTCAAATCTATCATAGAGCCACTGTAAGGAAAGCAGCTTGGAACTGCATAGAAGTAGCTGCAAAAAATGAAATAGAAAAGAAGATCAGAAATAAGCCCACCCATTTAAGCCATCTTGTTCTCAACAAAGGGGCTAAAATCATACCTTAGTGAGGAAAACTTCTATAGCCAATGATTCCTGAAAACTTGGACTTCAACCTGCAAAAGATTGAAACTAGATCCCCAAAGTTCTTTATATTTAATACTAAAATGAACTCAACATTGATTCAAAGCCTTAATGTAAGATCCAAGTGTTTGATTTCCTTCCAGAGGCAAACACAGGAAGACACTTCCAGATAGAGTTACAGGCACTAATTCTCTGAACAAGATGCAATGACTGAGAGATAATGAAGGAGGTGGCAAGTGGTTTACATCAAATTAAAAAATGTCTGCACAGCAAAAGCAATCAGCAGGGTGAAGAGACAGCCTGTGGAATGGGGGGAAGTGTCAGCTACTGATCTGAGAGGATGAACATGCAGAGCATATAAAGAATTTAAAATTAACAGCAAAAATCAAGCAATCCAGTTAATAAATGGGAAAAATGACTAAACAGATGTTTTTCAAAAGAGGAAGTACAAACAGCCAATAATTCTATGAAAAACAATTAACAATTTTAGCTACCAGGAAATGAAAATCAAAGCTAAAATTAGATTTCATCCGATCCCAGTCAGAATAGCTATTATCAAAATTAAATTACAGCAAATACTGGTGAGGATGTGAGGTGAAAAGAACCCTGTGGAAATGACAAGCCACTGTGGAAAACAGTATGTAAGTCCATCAAAAACTAAAAATAACACCATATTATCCTACTCTTCCACTCCTTGTCATATAACCAAAGGAATCAAAGTCGACATACTCTACAGATACCTAATAACCATGATCAGGGCAACACTCTTCACAGAGCAAAATCATTGAATGAGCAACATACTTGTTATCACATGAGGAGATTATGAAAAATAGGCTTGTATTCACAGATCAGGAGTCTTCAGCCATAAAGAATGAAAGTGTGTTTTGCTGGAAGTTGGATGAACTGGAGACCATACTAAGTGAAATAGACCAGACTCAGAATCACAAATATCCTGTTTTCTCTATGATGTGAATGTGTGGGGAGATAGACAACATGGAAGTAGAAGTGGATGATGAGGGAGGGGGAAGGGTCCAGATTAGAGGAGGAGAGTGGAAAAAGAGATAATAGGGAGGCTGTATCTCATCAAAATATGCTTTATAAACCTTGTACGAAATGGTTACAAAGAAGTCCATTGGTTTGTATAATTAATATACACTAATAATTGCCATAATCAGGTGTTGGGGAACATCCTTGTCTCTCTTGATACTAGTTAATAGACTGAATGATGCCAAACACTTCATTGACACTCTGGCTGTCCTGCAGGAGACGGAGGCCCTCTCCACTACAGACACAGGCAAGGAGGCTGGATACTGTGCTACCACAATGTCCCCAGTTGATCCTGGAATGATAAACTAGCACGACCAGCAATCACACGTGCCCTGAGCCCATCCTAATGCTGAGATTAACCCATTGCATTGGAGACACGTACAACCACAGTCTCATTATCTCCCTGAGTAACTGAAAACAAAATGTGGCTGCAAAAACTGAAGCCTGGAGGATGTGCTTTAATTTTCGTGACGCAGAACACAGACAGAAAACAGCAACTGCCACAGTGAGCATGGCCCATGCTTTGCCATCCTTCACCTGACATCCAGAGCAACAGCACTCACAGGCATGGACAAGCTGCCTTTCAGATGTTCTGAGCAGCCTGGACTGTCCTCTAGTGACACCACATGCAAATAGGCTCAAGGAAGCTTGTGCTGGTGCTGAAAGGGACACCTGCTCCTGCTTAGCCCATGGAGCTTGAGGTTGGCACAGAGTTTCCTGAGGCAACTCAAGCCCTTCCTGAGGGAATCTGACCAGCTCCATTGAGTCTGGCCTCCTGATCTGACTGAAATTCCTTGTCCAGGGTGTGTACTGTGGCTGACCTACCATAGGAACATGATTATCTCAGAAATAATTTTATGCTTAAGAGTAAAATTTCATATCATCTGAAGTGATAAGTCACATCATTCTGGGATCATTGTCAGAAAGGGAAAGCACGAGTTTATAAAAACATGAAATTGGGTGACCTTGTCCCCATGGAGAGGGGAAGTCATCCTCGCTGTGTAAATGACCCTTAAGTCAAATCTGTAGATGTGATCGGGAACCGGAAAGGGTCCAAGGTATGGGCATGGAGCATAAGGGAAGCTGGGAACCTACACTAATCAATAACTTGCCTCAGATAAGGAGAGGGGGTCTCTCCATCTGTCCAGTGAGGTCACCAAGGCTGTGTCCACCTGAAGCCTCCCAGGCAGCTGTCCTTCCATGGGTCCCATCAGGAGGGAAAAGGAGTCAGTTCTCAAATTCCAGTTAATTCCCTCTTACTGTCATTGAAGGCTAGAGCTGAGGAACCCCATCTTGTCCCATAGCAAGATATAATGCCCCAAAGACACCAGGAATTTTGTATAATTAATATTAAATTCATTATAGACTACGAAATGAATAGAATTACTTAATTTTTAAACACTTTTTGAAGGTTAAAAGAACACAAGGAAACAATTGGAAAAAAACAGCAAGGTATTCTATTTAATACACTCATGGACAAACACTTAAATCAGTCATTATAGATTTTTTTTTTTTTTTTTTTTTTTTTTTTTTTTACAGATCAGGAGTCTTTATTTTGTTTTGCTAGAGCTCAAGGACTGAAGAGCTCAGGACAGTTCTTCTCTCAAGTGACAGTACTGCCATCGTTCAGATCTAAGCTGCCCCCAAAGTCCATGTACTAGAGGCCAGGTCCCAAGGTGGTTCTTTGGGAAGGTTGTGAAAAATTTAAGAGTGAAAGATCTTCAGGCCATGTAGGGTGAGTTTGAGAAGACTGGGGCACTCTGGTCTCTTCCTTTTCCTCTTGTTTCCTGTTGAAGAAGTGGGCACTTTTGGTGCTCCACATGTGCATTGCTGCCTCAACAGAGGCCTGAAGCACTGGAAGCTTCCATGGAATGGAATCTCTGAACCTATGAGCCCAAATAAGCATTTTTTCTTTGTAAATTGATTTTCTCATGTATTTTGTTACAGTAATAGCACAGAAATTTCCCCCTTCACTCTAACTCAGGGCAAGAACAGCTCAAGTTTTGGCAAACCTGAATAATGCAGGATGACTAACTTAGATATTAGTGAGATAATGTACAACAACTCAAAAGGAGCAAAGTCACCACTATCCCAAATCCAGTGCCTCACAAGGAAGAAATACAGCCAAATGTCATAGGGAATGCTGTCAGTACCACCAAACATGACCAGAGAGAGGGTGGGATTCAGGTTGGTCGACTGCAAGTCAGATGACATCCTTGCTCTGTCATCCCAGGTCTACTTACTATGTAGCTGAATGCATGATTAGAAATCAGATGTCAGTCACAAGAGTGATGTACAACTTCCTGTTCTGTCAGTGGGTGGTGGGTCGGAAGAGATGCCATCCCTCCCTGAAGTCCAGATAAACTTCTTCTAAGTATTCTTTCAGTCCTATGAGCATGCCAGTGAAACAACAGTCAGTACACACAGCACTTTCACTAGTAAGAACCCTCTGGTAAATCTCAGAATTTTGCCAGTTTTCTAGTTATTGCCAAGAAATGGAAGGATTGAAGACCTTAAATATTGAGATCTCCAAGAATCGCTAAGAGCTTCTGTGTGCTCAGTAAGTATTCAAGCCACTTCCACACTTAATGGGGAGAGCTGTGCATAAATATCAGTGCTAGTGGCTCCCCCTCT